>NC_056745.1:670247617-670470117 GCF_019279795.1 Protopterus annectens
AAGTCATTGTTGTTTCCATTAATTGTCTTGTTACAGTAGGCTGAGGTGAGCTCACCATAGTCCTTTCCGGTGCCGTTTCTGAGAAAGCAAGTGTAGGCACCGGGATAGTCGAGCGCCGCAGGTGGTTTTGCCGATAGTTCTGTTAGCGGGAATCACTGGGTTTCGTTTTTACAGTCTTTGTGTGTTCGATTATGAAACCGTTTCAGGAAACAAGTGAAGTTTGCTTTCTCCGGGAGTAGTGGAACAGTGGCCAGTTCCTGCCTGCCCTCAGCGACACAATCTTATTGTTGGGCTTCTTTGGTACTAAACCTTACCCATTGCATCCAAGTGTTCTTTTGTGCAATCCCCGTTTCTACCATTAACTGCTCCTCTTTCGTCATTGGTGGCGAGGTCGAACCAGCGGAGTTGAGGACCCAGATTTGGATTGTCCCTAATGGGTCCGAGGCTGCACGGATTGAGATTCCCAGTCCGTATATTCCAGAGTCACTTTCTCTGGGGTCTAGGATGGTGACTGTAAGGTATTCACCAGGTCGGTGGGTGAAGATTTTTATTCTTGCTTGTCGATCCTTGTCTTTTTCTGGGACTCGTGCTGAGCTTGTTTCCCAGCCATTGGGGTCTGAAGTCCACCATACGCTTTCCCAGGATGCACAAAGGGTGTTTCTCTCACACAAATATTTTACTGCATGGTTTTTTTGATTTCTGGTGTACCAATACGAACAGTCCAGGGCATCACAAACACTGAAATAAAATTTGGTGTGTACACCCGCTTGGGTTTACAAGAATGCATGGCCACCTTCCTTGATTATTGTCACTTGGTGCAGGGTCGTACCCCCCGTTGTTTCCATGAGGATTATGCTGAGAATGGCTGTTACCCAAGGTTTTGTCATTATGTCCTTTTGCAGCTAAGTTTCAGCTGGTGTGAGGTTTGATGTCGAGTCAAGACCCTTGTCTTTCTGGAGAGTTTTGACAATCTTGCAGTGTGTCAGATGGATCCACGAGGCTCTTTCTGCTATTTTTACTGCCGTCGGAGTGGAGATAAGTACCTGGTATGGTCCCTCTCACTTGGGTGATGCCCAGTTTTTGCGTTTTATGATTTTTTTCCACACCCAATCACCAGGGGCCACGACTGAGACAGCCTCTGTTCTTTGTGAATCTGAAAGAGAGTGTTGAGGTAAGAAAAACTTTGTTAGTAAATCCCTCATTTATTCTGCAAGCCCCTGTTCCCCCTCACGTTCCGCAGGCAGCAGTCCTTGCCACTGTGGAACGTAGTATGGTCGACCGTATAAGATTTTATACAGCGTAAGGCCTTGGTATGATGGAAGAGTTTTTATAGCTAGGACTGGTAGGGGTAAGCACGAGATTTAAGAGCTATGTGTTTCTGCCAAAAGTTTTTGTAATTTGCTTTTTAGTGTACCATTATGGTGTTTTACTAACCCCGCTGATTGGGGATGATAGGCGCAGTGGGTCTTTAGCTCGATTTGAAAGACTGGTGCAATACCTTCCTCAGCATTTGTGCTTAAGGGGTATTGATGTTTTCGGGGCCTAAAGGCTAATTTTGGGGTTATTTGGGCTGAGCCAGCAGTCTTTATTAATTCCACATCCCCTTTTCCTTGTGACTACAGTGAAGGGGGCAGGCTCTGTAGAGCCTCCTCTTTTTTCTGACTTAAGAGAATTTGTCAATTTGTCTCTCCCTCCTTCTCCCGGAGGTGAGCGGCAGGTTTTGCCTGTGTTACCCAGTTCAACCGTTGCATTTGTACCCCCTTGTTTTTCAATTGGCTCTCTGACATAGTGTTTCACAGGGTTACCTTTTTCCCTAGATTGGCCCACTTTACCCCGGTTGTTTTTGTTATCGAAACGTGGGGATCATAGCTTGATAGGTATAATCGCTGCATGCCCTTTGGCAGCGAACAGGTTGCCACAGCATTACCCTCCAAATCCCAGAACATGTCACTTATTGTTATCTTGTTGCCTTGCTGCTTGAAAAATGCTTTTTCAAACTCCTTGTCCGGGCCTGGTACTTTCCTAAAGTACATGGTACAGTGTAATTGGGGTGGTGTTGTCAGCGGTTTTCCCTTGAACTTACTGCATGCGAGGTTAGTCAATTTTTTTTTCCCTATGCTTCCCGGACCCGTGGTCACTAAGTCTTGACTAAACCAGTAGCAAAGTTTTCCCGCCCCTTCAACCACCAACTCAATTATCAGTCTCTTGGCTTTGATCCCCTTGATAGTGGGGACCACTGCTATATTAAAAAGGTGCATTAGAAACCTGCCTAGAAGGTTCACAGGGCAGACTTTTGAAATAATGGCTCGGCACCTATGTGTTTTATCCGTAACTGGGTCAGTGATACGTTGTAATAATTCTTGGACACTTGTATTTAGGGCGCCTGAATCATAATCTAGAGTGGCGCCATCTGCATTTCTTGCCATCCAATTGCCACATATCATGTGCCAATCGGGGCCCAGAATCTGCCGAACAACTTGTTCAACCTCGATTCCATTCAAGTTATAGCTAAGACACATGCCAACCAAATCTTCAGAGAATTTTCGAAAATTTATCTTTGGATGTGGGATTCCCTCTGTTGCCCTTTTTACGTCTTCGCAGGCCCACGGTCTATATACAAACAGTGTAGCCTGTTGTCCGTCCTGTCCTACCAGTGGGTTAGGGACTTGTATCAGGGGCAATGTCACTGATACGTCTGTTTCTTTTACAGCCCATTGTCCTTGTCCCACCGGGCCGGACCTTAGTTGCATTGGTTGTGTAACCTGCCTCAAGATTATCCGTGGGGCCGCGGGAAGACTCGGCGGGGCCGTGGAAGGTCCCGCATCGGTCGGGGGCCCTGGTTGGCATTGTGGAGGGGACTCCCGTGGGAGTGTCTGTTGTTGTTGGCCACTAATTAAAATATGTGGAGCCGATGCATTATGTTGGAAAGACGCACGTGTCATTGTCATCCCCTTTATCTAAAAACAGCGTGGGTCCTCAGGGAGGGTAGTTGTTTATGCTCTTGTCTTAATTTGTTTGCTCATTTGTTGGCTTCTTTAAGCCAACGTTGAGCTTGCGGGAACTCTAATTGTTTTTGTTTTTTAATTCTCGTTCCTGCATCCGTTTTTATGTCTTTAAGTAATTTGACACGAGTCCTTTTCCAATGTACAGTTGAAGTCATATCTTTCTTTCCATTTTTTTTTTTTTTAAAAAAACTTAACATTATTAATATTCAATTTCTGCATATATTGTGAATCTGCATTTAAAAACTGGTTCAGTTTTTGAACAATTACAACCCATCCTTCCTTATTTTTACTTGCACAAGTCCTAGTCCCTCCTAAAGGAGAATTTGTTTTTTTATTTACGGGTCTTATTTCAAAGTGACCTACGCCCTATTAATAATCCCTTAGATTTTACCTGAAGCAGGAGCGACCCGCCGTTGTTTGAAAACCGTCCCCCGGACGGGGATCAGGGAGCAGCCGGCCTCATTTGTACAACAGATGGGTCAGAGGTCTCACCAAAATTCGCGGTTCCCCGAAGTCTGATCCTCGTCTGAGTGGAGGTTTCCGGTCCAAAGGACCAAAATGTTAAAATAAACTGTGAGTCTCTCATGCTTCAGCAAGATTCCTTTATTTACTTGTGCAAGGAGACAATAGCATTCAAAGCAAAAAAATGTCTAACTGATAGACTTTAAGGATCAGCTTTTATACACTGCTTTGCACTCAACATGCAGGATGTTGATCAACTTTAACAAGGTCAACTGTCAACTTTGTGGTGCACAGCTAAGCAACTTTTAATTCCTGTTAAGCCTTAGCAAACATGAACTTTCATCACACATTTTACCCACATAACAGGTGTCAGACACAAACGGTCCTGCTTTAAGCTAACATGACCTATAACAAATGTCAGGCACAAACGGTTCTGCTTCAGTCAGCCGTGGTTACACCCTAGCCTTGCAAATTCATGCATTTCTGCACGTAGCTTATTGCAACAGACAAATAAGATGTTTGCAGATTAATTGTTATTACATTTATATATATATAAATAATATATGTGTGTGTGTGTGTGTGTGTGTGTGTGTGTATATATATATATATATATATATATATACATACACACACATAAATAATATACATGTGTGTATACATATATATTTATGTGTGTGTGTATATATATATATATATATATATATATATATATATATATATATATATACATGTGTGTATATATATATATATATATATATATATATATATATTAAATATAATATACGTGCATGTGTGTGTGTGTATATATATATATATATATATATATATATATATATATATATATATATATATATATATAACATTGAAAAAGGGTACTTGTGAGGTAAGTTAAGACAGGCACTGGGTGGCAGTGAAAAGTTACCAAATAGCTAGGTAACTACAGCAGAGTTAGTAAGGGAGATGGCTAGAAAGGTGCTTGGTATCACATCTGGACAGAGAAAGGACGACAATGAGATATGGTAGTGGAATGAGGAAGTACAGGAGAGTATACAGACAAAGAGGTAGGCAAAGAAGAAGTGGGATTGTCAGAGAGATGAAGAAAGTAGACAGGAGTATAAGGAGATGAGGTGCATGGCAAAGAGAGAGGTGGTGAAGGCTAAGGATAAGGCATATGAAGAGTTGTATGAAAGGTTGGACACTAAGGAGGGATAAAAGGACCTGTACCGATTGGCTACACAGAGAGACCGAGCTAGGAACGATGTGCAACAGGTAAAGGTGATAAAGGATAATGAGGGAAACATACTCACAAGCGAGGAGAGTGTGTTGAGGAGATGGAAAGAGTACTTTGAGGGGTTGATGAATGAAGAGAATGAGAGGGAGAGAAGGTTGGATGATGTAGGGATAGTGAATCATGAAATGCAATGGATTAGCAAGGAGGAAGTAAGGATAGCTATGAAGAGAATGAAGAATGGAAAGGCTGTTGGCCCAGATGACATACCTGTGGAAGCATGGAGGTGTTTAGGTGAAATGGCAGTGGAGTTTTTAACCAGATTGTTTAATGAAATCTTGGAAAGTGAGAGGATGAAAAGTGTTTTGGTACCGATCTTTATGAATAAGGGTGATGTGCAGAGCTGTACTAACTACAAGAGGGATTAAATTGATCAGTCACAGCATGAAGTTATGGGAAAGAGTAGTGGAAGCTAGGTTAAGAAGGGACGTGATGATCAGTGATCAGCCGTATGGTTTCATGCCGGGAAAGAGCACTACAGATGCGATGTTTGTTCTGAGAGTGTTGATGGAGAAGTACAGAGAATGTCAGAGGGAGTTGCCTTATGTTTTTGTAGACTTAGAGAAAGCATATGACAGGGTGACTAGAGAGGAGTTGTGGTATTGTATGAGGAAGTCAGGAGTGTCAGAGAAGTATGTAAGAGTGGTACAGGATATGTACGAGGGTAGTGTGACAGCGGTGAGGACTGTGGTGGGAGTGACGGATGCATTTAAGGTGGAGGTGGGGTTACATCAAGGATCAGCTCTGAGCCCTTTTTTATTTGCAATGGTGATGACATGTTGACAGACGAGATCAGACAGGAGTCCCCATGGACTATGATGTTTGCAGATGACATTGTGATCTGTAGGATGTGAGAGTAGGGAACAGGTGGAGGAGACCCTGGAGAGATGGAGATATGCTCTAGAGAGAAGAGGAATGAAGATCAGCAGGACTAAGAGAGAATATATGTGGATGAATGAGAGGGAGGATAGAGGAATGTTGAGGATGCAAGGAGTAGAGGTGGTGAAGGTGGATGAGTTTAAATACTTGGGGTCAGTAGTTCAGAGTAACTTGAGTGTGGAAGAAAAGTGAAGAAGAGAGTACAGGCAAGATGGAGTGGGTGGAGAAGAGTGTCAGGAGTGATTTGTGACAGATGAGTACCTGTAAGAGTGAAAGGGAAGGTCTACAAGAGGGTAGTGAGACCAGCTATGTTATATTGGAGACAGTGGCATTGACAAAAAGGCAGGAGTTTGAGCTGGATGTGGCAGAGTTAAAGATGTTAAGATTTGCACTGGGTGTGACGAGGGTAGACAGGATTTGGAATAAGTATATTAGAGGGTCAGCCCAGGTTGGAAGGTTTTGGAGACAAAGCCAGAGAGGCAAAATTATGTTGGTTTGGACATGTGCTGAGGAGGGATGCTGAGTATATTGGGAAAAAAGATGCTAAGGATGAAGCTACCAGGTAACAGGAAAAACTTAAGGCCTAAGATAAAGTTTATGGATCTGGTGAGAGAGGACATGCAGGTGGTTGGTGTGACAGAGCAAGATGCAGAGGACAGAAAGAAATTGAAACAGGTGATCCACTGTGGCGACCCCTAATGGGAACAGCCGAAAGAAGATGATGATATATATCTATATATGTATGTGTGTGTGTATATATATATATATATATATATATATATATATATATATATATATATATATACATGCACACGGACATGTAAGCAGCTTGAGATGCCTGTATGCGAGTAAATGAATGAAGGAAAAAAAATTGCTAAGCTTTGTACACCCTTGCTGTCCCTGGCTTCAGCCCCCCCCCCCTCCAGTTTTACTGCTTTGTAGTATCAACATTTTAATGCTGGATATTAAGAGTTTTATGATTCTTTCACATTTAAAGAACCAATGACCATGGACTGTCTATTGCAGTCGACACTAATCTCACTCTTCTTATGGTGTCGCTGTTGCACTCACACTCACATACTTTATTTTATTTACTTGTTATTGTAATTTTATGCTTCCCTAAGCACAAATATCTGTTTAGGCAGCGTAAAAATGGTAGTTGTTTGTTTTTCAAATGTCCAAGCTTCATAGATGGTTACTAGGCTATTGGCCTGAAAGTCTTTATAAGCCTAACCATGTGTAACCGATATAATACTAGAGAACCCCAATATAAAGGAACTTGCCTAAATTCGATATCTTAGTTAACAATGACTGCCCACACCTATGAGAGTCCTAGGTGAAGTCTCTAGCAGGAATTTACGGTTTCCCATCCAGGCTATGATTAAACACAGTCATAGAGGGGGATCTGCCATCATCAGCCCCCTTTTCTACATGGGGTCAGCGTATCATGTTAGCTGTCGCCATCTCTCACAATTCAATGCCATACTCCTGCCTTCTTCAGCATTCATGCCTGACTGCTGTAGATCTTTTTTCACACAATTCATCCACCTCTTTGCTGGATGTCCTCGTTTCCTCTTGCCTTCTTTCTCTGTGTCCCAAATATTCTTCACCAGTTTGTTTTCTGCACGTGTTCAAACCACTGTAATCTATTCTCTTTGATTTTTTTCTGCAATTGGAGCTACTTTGGCTTCTGCTTTGATGTCCTTATTTCTTCTTCTGTCCCACACTGTGCATCCTACCACCCTTCCCAGGCATATAATTTCCATTACCTCTAGCGTCTTCATCTGCTCTACCTTTAGTGCCCAGGTTTCTTTACTATACAATAGTACTGGTTGCACCACTGTCTTGTACACCTTACTTATCAGCTTATTTGGCATTCTTCTGTCATAGACTACATCTGAGACTTTCTGCCGGTTGGCTGCAGTCCCTCTGATTCTAGCTTTGACCTCTTCATTCAGACCCCTTCTTCTCAACTACCTCTTCCAGATACTTGAAGCTGTTTACCTGTTCCACTATCTTCCCTTCTATCTCAGTTCTCATCTTCTGATTTCCCCAATTTGCTGCCATTACCAGTATCTTATTTGTGCTTGTTTCATCCCAAGTGCCGTCAGTTTTGAATTCCATTCCCCTATCCTTTGCTGAAGTTGTAGCTCAAAGTCTTCCTGTAATGTCACATAGTCTGCATACAGTAACTTTGTTGGTCTGTCCTCTCCAACCTGTTTGCTAATGTAGTCTATCACCAGTATGAACAGCAGTGGGTTCAGAGCTGAACCCTGGTGTACACCCACTCCCACTGGGCACGCCTCTTTGAGGCTGAACTCTGTTCGTACTTGAGTCATTGAGTCCTTGTACATAGCCTGCACTAACTCTACCAAAGTTTCTGGGACTTTGAACCACCGCAGTACTGCCCAGATCAACTTTCTTGGGACATTGTCATATGTTTTCTCCAAGTCTAGGAATGCCCAGTTGGACTCTTTCTTCATCTCTAGCTTCTTCTCAGCTATCTGTTTCACTGCAAACATTGGGTCGGTTGGGTTGCATCCTGATCTGAATCTGAACTGCTCATCTCCCATCTTACATTCTACTACTCTGCGTTTTCATTTATCAATCACTCTGTCCAGAGCTTTCACGCAGTGTGATAGGAGTTTGATGCCTCTCTACTGCCCACAGTTGTGGATGTCCCCTTTGTTCTTGTACACTGGCATGAGTATGCTTATTCTCCAGTCATCTGGGATATGCCTTTCTCTCTCACCACTGCTATGAGAGCGGTACCCTCATCATCTCTTTCCTGTCTATCTCCACATTACATCTTTGCTGTGTCTGCTGTGACTGCATCTGACTCTCCCCTGACCTTCTTTTCTTTTAGCTTAGTGCTATTCTTCTTCTTCTTGGGCTTTTCTTTGTAGTGTCTTCTCTCATTGTATAGGTGGGGCAGTACAGCTGGTGTTGCTTCTTTGTGGTTTTCTTTATTCAAATCTTGGAAATACCTCTTTTTGTCTGCCTTGTGGTTGCACCTGTGGCGTGTGAGCTGGTATGAAGCTGGTCTGTGCTCTTCTGGCGTTTTCTGTTTCTGTCTTTATCTTTCTGTGTTTTCTAGTGAACCACTTTCCAATTTTTGTGTGAATGCTACTGAATGTGCTTCAAGTTGTGGTATCCCTGCCTTCAATGTCCTCTATTATTCTGCTATTGCCTCTCCTTCCTTCCATAACCTTCTTTATTCCTTCCTCCTTTGGTGGTCTTTCTTCCTGCTCTTTCTCTTTTTTACTTTTTCTTATTGCCTGACCTGCTCCTTCCACTGCCAGCCTCTCAGCTTTCCTTATGTACATTATTGTTATACCCATACTCTCATAATTTCAACTCCTAGCCAATCCCTTGCAATACTGTGGTAACCCAAATATTTCTTTCTCTCTTGTTATTTCTGCCTCCATTCAGGTGCAGGTCTTGAATTGTAATTCTCTTGAATCTTTGTACTTCTCTGTGTTCACTCCAGGTCAGGTTGATGGTCTCTGTTATTAGAGCCTGCTGTAGGCCATCTGTTTCATTGGGGATGGCAACAGGTTTCATTGGGGGATAACTTTGCACTTTTCATTGGGGATAACTTTGCAATTGTTTATTCTACCTTGAGTGTTTATTCCCTCACTTGACTGTCTCTTTTTGAACTATGTGTGTTGGTTACTTTCATTGTTCTCCAGTGACTCTTGTCTGTCGTCAAACCATTTGTTGGCTGTTTGTCCAGATCATTTCTCCAGACATGGCATATGTGCTGCTGGGTCAGGCCTTATTTGTGCAGCCCCTTGTCTGACATCTGTCTGCATTCGACTTAGCCATTTTTGTCTGACCATCAATGTACATTCCTCTATTCTTACATTATCAACAGCAGTTCATGAAACTGCAAGCCTCACTGCCGTTTGAAACCTTTCTCTCACCACAATTCCCACACCATTTCTAGCCTGTCCCCCTCCTGAGTAGTAGACCCTGGATCCCAAGCCAAGTGGCTTTGCTGCAGTGCCCTTAAATCTTGTCTGTTGGATACATAGAATGTCCAGCTTCCTCTGTATCATCATGTCATCCATTCCAAGCTGCGTCCTGTCAATAAACCTACATTAAGTATAGCAATTCGCAGTTCATGTTTGGCAGGTTGATTAGTTTTATGTCCAGCTTTTGCTCAACAGAGCTATCCCAGATAACCCAGGCTAGGCAACTAGACACCAGCCGGCCAGTAGCTTATTGACCCAGGGCTGCTGGGCTGTATGGTCGCACACACTGGCCAATAGGGGAACTTCAGTACACCCCTCCCACCGTTAGCATGGGTCTTTGGCATAGGTCAGAGTAGGCCGAGTTCTCATAGGTTCATAGGTGTGTGCTAGGCTAACGGCCCTGGAACCTATATAAGCATAGCCCAAGAAGATTCCCGGCATCATGCCGCCCAAAGTTAGTTCCCAGTGCACCTGACAAGCAAGGATACTGAAGTGATCCCTGGGGTGAACTTCCTATAGCCCACCCACTCGTCAAGATTTCTCTTAAAGAGGTCCAATGAAGTGCTCTGCTTGACGTGAATGGGAAGTTTGTTCCAGAGAGTATGAGAAGTCTCTGGGTTAGGAACCTGTCTCTCCAGCATGTTCTGTTTGTTGTGGAAATGAGGTTATGGTCTCTGGAGCATTTGGCATGGAGTGATTGGGATTTCTTTAGGTGTAGCATATCTAGCATCTCTGGGTCAGACATGGCTTTGTAGGTGAAGCAGAGATTGCCTCTAAGTAGGGCGGTATGAGAGAGAGTATAGCTGGGGTTTTTGAGTCTGTCCATATAGAGCATGTGTCTAAGGCCTAAGGTCCTCTTAGTGAGGTATTTTTATGGCCTTTCCAGTTGTAGGTGTCTAGTGAGGTACATAACAAATGGGGCATGGTATTCTATAATAGTTTTAATGAGGGACCAAATGGGGCAGTGTGTTCTGTAATAGGTCTAATGAGGGACGAGTAGAGAGGGATTATGACCTCTTTCTTTCTGGATGAGAAACCTTTTGTAATGAGATGTGCCACATAGAAGGACTTTCTGACTACAGTGACAATGTGGTTATCAAAGGAGAGGTTGCTGTCAGCCTGTGTCCCCAGGTCTCTTATCACACCTTTGGTGTTTAGTGGACTGCCGCCTATGTGGTAGTTCATGGGCACCAAATTTTTCCCAAAGGGAATGACTATGCACTTTTTGGCATTGAGCTTAAGGCCATGGTTCTGGCACCAGTCATTGGTGTCAGTGAGGCCTTTCTGTAGAATGTCTACATCAGTTGGAGAATCAGTAATGGCTCCCAGTTTGCAATCATCTGCGAACCTGATCAGCTAGAGTTCCTTTGTGTTTGCTTGAACTTCAGAGAAGTAGATGCCAAACAGGAGAGGACCTAGGACCAATCCCTGTGGGCACCACTTGTAACTGGTCGGTAGTCAGATTTGGAGTCTGCTACTTTCACAGTGTGGGTTCTGTCAGTGAACCATTTGGCAACCTATCTTATTACATAGGGGTTTATGCCTAGTTTAGTGAGTCTATCTATGATTCCTGAGTGAGGATGGTGTCGAAGGCCTTAGCAAGATCTAGGTAGGCTGTGTGAACTACCTTGCCCTCATCCACATCTCTGGTGACAGACTCTAAGAAGTCTATAAGGTTGAGCAGGCATGATTTACCTTTCACAAACCCATACTACATGGGTCCAGAGTTTGGAGATTCCCTATGTCCTTATTTATAAGGTCCATGATGATGCGCTCCATAGCCTTACATATCAGACTCGTCAGGCTAATGGGGCAGTAGTTCCCAGGGTCTGTAGTCACTCCCCCTTTGTGGAGTGGGATGACCGTAGCAGTGTGCCATTTGGTAGGAACAAAGTCTGAAATGAGGCTGTGATTAAATAGGGTACTCGGGTGTGGTGCCAGTTCACTTTGCAATTCATGTAGTACACAGCCAAGGATATTGTCAGGTCCCATGGAAGCTGTATTCTTGGCTTTGGACAGTGTGGTTTTTAGCTGTGTAGCCATGATAATAAGGACTTGGCATTCCTCCGGTATTGTGATGGGCCCTTTAGGGGGGTGAAAGGGGAGTAAAGTTCGCACTGAACCTGTCAGCCAATATGTTGGCAATATCAGTTGGTTCTGTATATGTATTGCCATTGAGCTGTAACTCTGAACAGATCTGAGACTTGCCATGTAGATTCTTGACATAGCTATAGAATGCCTTGTGGTTGTCTTTAGAATCTGCAGCAATTTTGTTTTCAGTTAGCTGTAGATGATTTGATAAGGGATCTCAGTTTTTTGCTGAGGCTAACAAAGGAGTTTTTCCAGTCTTGGGACTTCACCCTTTTCTGCAACAGTTTTTTTCCCTTCTGTTCATAGGTAGGTACTAGGCTGTCAGCCCAAGGGCCTACATAAGTTGTAGAGTTTGTTTATGGTGGGGAGCCACCAGATTGGCTTCCTTTTTTGAAGGAGATCATCTTGGTTCTGTTTGGTATGGCCCGTTCCATGCACTTGTGTATGTGCTCATACATTGCATTGATGTATGATTCAGCAGTCATGCACCTATTTTCCATTTGCATGGGTGTCATGAAGTTAGCCACCTCTGTTTTTAGAAGCCAGAAATTGGCTTTGGAGAAGTTTTTATGGTGGTTTCCTTTAGGGTGGGCTGTGGATATCCATGATGATTAGCTTGTGGTCAGATCTGACCAGGAAGGAGTTGATTACTGGTGTAGAGCAATGGTCAGCCATGTTAGTAATGTCAAGGTCAAGGATGTTTCTGTCCCTGGTGTGGGTAAGAATGAGTTGGTCCAGGGCATTGGAATTAATGAATTCCAGAAAATGTTGAGCAAGTGTGTTGGTACATGAGTAATTTCCCAGTTAATGGAGGGGTAGTTAAAGTCTCCCAGTATAAGGGTATTGGGTTCTACCCAAATATTTTCCAGTGCGTTTAGGAATGTGGAGTGTGAGTCTGGGGACATGGTGGGGATCTATAGCAGGCTACAATCTAGATTGCAGTTTTACCCAATGTTAGTTGTACCTGAAATATCTCTGATGCGTTATGATGGGCTACTAGTCTGGAGGTGTGCATATCCTTTATGAATATCGAGACACCGCTGCCTTTAGTGTTTCGTTCAGGTTTAGGGGCCGAAAGGTGTGGTATGAATTATAGCCTGGTAGTGCCGGGGTGCTGTCCGAAGCCTTGAACCAGGTCTCTGTCACTGCACAGTCACTTATCACTGGTAACTACCCATGTCAATTTTGGCAACATTAATCAACTTGACCGAATCATGTAGAGCAATATTTAACACCAAGTGGCTAGCCCTGGTACTGTGTGCAATCTGTGATCAGTTGGTCTATACAACTCTTCCCCCTGTCTGGCACTGTGTAGAGTCTGTGCTACTGCCCACAGTTCCATTCATTGGCGAGTTTTTTTTTTGTTTATTTGAGATGGAAAAACAGCATGTTTTTTCAGAGGTGGGAGGAATCCCACAGAGATGCAGGGAGAACATGCAGACTCCAAACAGGCATTGGCTGGAGAACAAGATCAAACCTTGTACCTTTGTGAATGGAAGGCAGAGACCTTAACCGTAATGCCAGCTGGTCTCCAGAGGGCTGTGATTGATGTGAATTGGTAGCTTATTCTAGAGGAGTGGCAACCTCTGAGAGATGCATGTCTCTTCAGCAGGTCTTGTTTATGTCACAGGCCAGGTTAAGGTCCGTGGAGCAGGTGACCCTTGTCCTATTTGACTTGTGGATCTGCAGCATTTCCATTAGGTTTGGATCTGAGATTGTTCTGTAGGCCAAGCGCAAATCTCCTCTAAGCAGTCTGTTTGCTGCTGAGTAGAGTGACAGTGACTTCATCATGTCAGTGTATGACATCATGACATGTGCTGGAATCCCTGAATTTTCTTGGTTAGAAATCTCTCTCAAAGGTATCTCAAATTCCTGCAGGTGCCTGGTAAAGTACATACCAAAGGGAGCATTGTACTCTGTTATTAGCCTCATGAAGGTTGAGTAGAGAGGAGTTGTGACCTCTTTCACTCTTGAAGCAATACCTTTGCTAATGAGGCGTGTGACGTAGAATGCCTTCCTTGCCACAGTAGACACACAGTGGTCAAAGTTTAGGTTACAGGCAACTTGTGTTCTCAAGTCTCTCACTACTGAGTTGTTAGTAAAGGTATTATTATTGATATGATAGTCTGCAGGGATGTCGTTTTTACCTAAGGGGATAATAATGCATATTTTTAGCACTGAGTTTGTCCATGGGCTTTGGCACCAATTATTGGTTTGTGTAAATCCTTCTTGAAGTATATTTACATAATTTGAGGATTCAGTGATTACACTTAATATGCAGTCGTCAGTAAACTTAGTCAGCCACAGCCCCTCTGTTTTGGCCTGAACTTCTGAGGAGTATTTTCCAAACAATAGGGGGCCCAGCACTGACCCCTGTGGAACCCCACTGGTGACCGGTCTGCTGGTTGAGGTAAAGTCCCCAACTTTGACTGAGTGTGATCTGTCTGTGAGCCAGTTAGCAACCCACCAGACGACATAAGGGCTGATATTCAACTGGGAGAGTTTATCAATGATGCCCAAATATGGGATTGTGTCAAAGGCCTTGGCTAAGTTAAGGTAGGCTGTATGTACATATTTGCCTTCGTCTATGGCTCTGGTGACGTTTTCAAAGAAGTCCACCAGGTTTAACAGACATTTGTTTATTTATTACAGTTTGATGACTGGGATAGTCCACTGGGCCTGGAAGAGCCCATTTTCAGAGGAGGCCCAGGAAGAAAAGCTCCACAGGATTTAGACAATTTTACAATAGTTATACAAAAGTAAATAAAGTAGTAGAACAGTGAAAAATACAGAGATAATATACAATTTGTTAAAAAAAGTCAACATTTCTAATCCTAGGTAATGATTTACAAAAGTGAGATTCATGTAGTCTAAACATTATTAAAAGTACAGGCATTTCAGTTGAAAAAAACATGCAAGTAAAACATTTATGTACAGATAAAAAAAAACAAGCTTTTTTTTTGGAAGTTAGAAATATGAGGAGAGGACAGAGAGAAGAAGGTGAGATGGAGGAGGTAAAAGGTGGTATATTGTGGAGAAAGGGAGTGGGTTGGGGGGAGTTTGAGGTATAGGGTAAGGAAGGAAGTAGAGGGCAAAGGGTAAGATAGCACAGTGATAGAAGGTTAAGGGATATGGGTCTGTATCATGTGAGCGAATCACACAGATTATGAAAGCTCATAATATTGAATGTACCGGACCTTGAACTTCCTATTTTGGAGGGTTGTGCCCCCTGCACCCGCCACTAAATATATATTCCAACTCCGAGATCACACTACAGTGAGGAAAGGGCAAATATCCCATTCTTCACTGTACCACAATCTCAGAAAAAGCACTTCGATGTTATGAGTGTTCGCAATTTGTGCGATTCGCACATATGATATAGACCCGAGGTATGTAGTGTATGGGAGGTGGTGTTAGAGTTTATGTGGTAGGGGTACAGGAACATTCTCACTTTGAAAGGAGGTGAAATTAGAGAAGAGTTTTGAAGTCTGAGTGGCTCTGAGTGTTTCAAAGGGTGTAGGGAGATAATTCCATAGTTTAGCTAGGGAGCAGGATAATAGTAGGTGGCCAGGGGGTCAACGAGGCTTGTATATAGGCATGATCTGCCTTTGACAAAATCAAACTGTGTTGGATCAGCCCGACACAGTCTGGTTTTGTCATATGTTGCTGTAAAGTGGCAGACTTGTTTTTCAGTGGGCATTACTTATACATTAACATCCTGTTGGAGAATATTCATTCTCCAATCCGGGTTTAATGTACAATTTGCCTATTCTCTAAAGAAAGAGGGGACACATCTTGCAACTCCTTTCACTGAAGCAAAAATAAATGACATAGTGTGGTTGAAATTTGTGATACATATGAAGATATGTGAAGGCTGCCAGCCTAGCTAGATAGAATTTTCAAGATAATTATATGTTGTTGTAAATATGAATATAATCCACAGGCTTGTCCTCTTAAAATGTAAGAAAACTGTGTTAAATGTTGAACTTCAAAAATATAACCGTAGTGCACTCTCATGGAACAAAGCTGATAAGTCAAGCATTGTATGACTGTTTGATCTCCAGGCTCGGAGACATAATGTCTGGACTGAGGAATTCCTTCTGTTGTTTTGAGACCAGAGTTAATTGCTAGATTTTACATGTGTAATGTCTTTTATTGCTGTAGTTTCCTGGCCAGGTGCAGGATCAAAGAAATGTTAAAGCTCTGAGTTTCTGTTCGCCTGGGAACCAGAGAAGAATGAAGTAATCTAAAATGAGTCAGCAGTGATGTATTATTTTTAAGACTTAATCCGAGCATTTTGGATTTTGTCTGAAGAGCATCACTCACCAGTACTCTGCATTTGCTCTAGATGTAAGTTTATTTAGAACTGTGATTGCTCTTAGGGTTAGTTAGGAATTTAGTTCGATTTAGTCTAGCTGTTTTCTATATTTATTTCAGACTATTTTACAGTATTAATTTAAGAATGTTCCTGTGATTTCTGAACTCTTCACTAGCACTTTGTTGAATTGAGAAACTTTGTCTTGTTTTTATTATTTATTATTAAATATTTTTAAACCTTTCAACTGTGGCTGTTTTCTGTAGAGATAATTTAAGCTCTAGAGTACATTGCATGTATATAGTGATACTGTACTGTGCCACTCCAAATAAGCCTTGCTGTTCGTCACAGTTACTAATTGGATAATAATATTGCACAATAATAATTGGACACCCTTTGGTAAGGGCCTTATTAGTAGCTGATATTAGTGGTTGGTGGTAGCTGGTACTAAGTTATAGACTGGCTGGAAGGGGCATAGCTGGAGAATCTGTGCCAGCATTCCCCTGGAGTGTCTGTGTGTTTGTATATAACTCATGTCTTAAAGTGTGTATGTGTGTGTGTGTGTGTGTGTGTGTGTGTGTGTCAGCTACTTGGGCAGGGGCATGAAGCATTGGTTGGACAGAGATGGTGCTGGAGGTTTTAGCTTGACCACTAGGCTCAGGTCTATTCCCTAAAGCTGAGCTAGTGGGGAGTCTTATTGGGAATCTGGGGAGAAAGGGAGAAACCAGCCCAAGACTGACTGTGATCTCTATGTGCCCTTAAGGGAAATTCATAGGTAGGTACTTGGCTATCTGCCCAAGGGCCTACGTAAGGCTAGCCAACAAGGTTCCCTGGCTTACGCCACCCAAGGAAGTTATTTTCCTATGCCACTGTTGAGCAGAGACACAGAAGTGATCCCCGGGATATATTTCCTATTTCCCATCCACTCATCAAGATTTTTCTTGAAGAGTGCTAATGAAGAACTTTGCTTGACATAGATGGGTAGCCTGTTCCAGAGTATGGGAAGTCTCTGGGACAGGAATCTATCCCTCCAGCATGTCCTGTTTATTGTGGTGACAAGATTTAGGTCCCTAGAGCGTGCAACTCTGAGGGATTGGGATTTCTGTAGGTGTAGCATGTCCAACAGCTCTGGGTTTGACATAGCTTTATATGTTAGGCAGAGATCACCTCGGAGTAGGCAATATGCTACGGGGTAAAGCTGGAGTTTTTTGAGACGGTCAGTGTAGGGCATTTGTTTGAGGCCAGTAATCGTCTTTGTGAGGTACTTCTGTGGCCTTTCCAGCTGCTGCACATGTCTTGTGAGGTGCATTCCAAAAGGGGTGTTGTACTCTATAATGGGTCTAATGAGTGCTGAATAGAGGGGAACAATGACCTCTTTTTTTCCTGGATGAGAACCCTTTTATGATGAGGTGTGCCACACAGAAGGACTTCCTGACTACCGTGGCAATGTAATTATCAAAGGAGAGACTAATGTCCACCTGGGTCCCAAGGTCTCCTATCACACATTCGGTGTTAAGTAGATTGCTGCCTATGTGGTAGTTCATGGGTACAGAGTTTTTACCAAAGGGAATGACACTGCACTTTTTGGCATTGAGCTTGAGGCCATGGCTCTTGACACCAGGCATCTGTCTCAGAAAGGCCCTTCTGTAGAATGTCCACATCATTTGGGGACTTGACTATGGCTCCTAGTTTGCAGTCATCTACGAACTTCATTAGCCAGAGGCCTTCTGTGTTAGCCTGTACTTCAGAGAAGTAGATACCAAACAGGAGAGGTCCCAGGACTGAACCCTGTGGTACTCCACTTGTCACTGGTTTGAGGTCAGATTTGGAGTCTGCAACTTTTACAGTGTGGGTTCTGTCAGTGAGCCAGTTGGCAACCCATCTTGTGATGTAGGGATTTATACCTAGTTTAGTGAGTTTATCTGTAATTCCAGAATGGGGGATGGTGTTGAAAGCCTTGGTGAGGTCAAGATAGGCTGTGTGAACCACCTTACCCTCATCTACGGCTTTGGTGACTGTCTCAAATAAGTCAATCAGGTTCAGGAGGCATGATCTGCCTTTCACAAACCCAAACTGGGTGGGATGCAGAATTTGGAGGTTAGCAATATCTTTGGTTAAGAGTTCCATGATGATACGTTCCATGGCCTTGCAGACCAGGCTCATCAGGCTAACAGGGCGATAGTTCCCGGGATCAGTGGTGGCTCCCCCTTTGTGGAGTGGGATAACTGTTGCTGTGCGCCATTCAGTGGGCACAAAGCCTGATGCGAGGCTATGATTGAACATGGTGTTTAAGTGGGGAGTCAGTTTGTTCTGAATTTCGTGTAAAACGCAGCCTGGGATGTTGTCCGGTCCCATGGATGCTGTGTTTCTGGCTTTAGAGAGTGCAGCTTTTACCTGCGTAGTTGTGATTACAGGGACTCTGCATTCTTCCTGTATAGATATGGGCCCTTTAGGGAGTGAGGGGAGGTAAAGTTAGCACGGAACCTGTCTGCTAGGATATTGGCAATATCAGTTGGTTCTGTAATTTTCGTGCCGTTGTGCTGTAACTCAGAGCAGATCTGGGTGTTGCCATTGTGATTCTTGACATAGCTATAGAATGCTTTGTCGTTGTCCTTAGAATTAGTGGCGATTTTGTTTTCGTAGCTAGCTTTGGAGGATCTTCTACGGGATCTCAGCTTCTTACTGAGGCTGACCAGGGAGCTCCTCCATTCATGGGATTTTACTCTCTTTTGCATCAGTGTCTTCCTTCTGTTGTGCAGTTTGGTTATGGCAGGGGACCACCAGATTGGCTTCCTTTTTTTGGAGGATAGCGTCTCGGTTCTGCTTGGGATAGCACGATCCATGCACTCATGTAAGTGCTTATAGAATGCATTTGTGTAGGATTCAGCAGTTGTAACTGTATTGTCCATCTGCATGGGTGTCATGAAGTTCATCACTTCTGTCTTAAGAAGCATGAAGTTGGCTTTGGAGAATTTTTTACCGTGGTTTCCTTAATGGGGGGTGTGGGTGGGATGTGGGTATCAAAGGTGATTAGCTTATGGTCGGATTGGACCAACGAGGAGTTGACTTCAGGTGTGGAACACCAGTCACTCATGCTGGTAATGACTAGGTCTAGGATATTGTTGCCCCTTGTGGGGGTGTGGATAAGTTAATCCAAGGCATTGGAGTTTATGAATTCCAGAAAGCGTTGAGCTAAGGAGTTGGTACATGAGTAGTTTACACTGTGTGTACTTGTTATCCCTCACAATGTGGATGCCCGTCACTGGTGTTAGTAGTGAGGATTGAGGCTCCTTGATTACTGGGTCAATGCACTGTTGTCTCATATTAATTGGTTGGCAGTGGTGGGATATCCACACCACATATTAATTAGTTAGCAATTGGCTTGTAGTGGTGTGGATAGTGAATTCCTGTAGCTTGTGTACAGTGATCTCTGAAGGTGTTTTTGTACTCCTAAATCAGCCACACAGTGAATATTCAGAGTTCAGATCATAGTTGTTTTATTTCTTTTGTTAGCTTAGTTAGTGTGGGAGAGCAGGCAATCATGTCAGCAGAGGAGTATGGCAAGCTGACAAGGAGCCAGTTGGCTGAGATGTGCCAGGCTAAGGGATTGGTGCTTGGAAACCTGACTAAGGCAGACATAATTGCAGCTTTGGTCACAGCTGCATCAGAAGACAGCAATCAAGAAGATGATCACACTGGCTGTGGAGATGTACAACACTCAGAGAATGGACAGCTCAACCTTTCTGCAGAGGACTGAAAAAATCCATCCAGAGCAAAAGAGACTTGAGTTGGAGGCCAGACATTTGGAAACAAAAGCAGCAGAGAGACTGAGACATCTACAGGCTGAGGAGAATGAGAAACTGCTATACCTGGAAGCTGAGGAGACGGAGAGGCAGAGGCAGCATGAAAAGGAGATACTGACTATTTACCAGAGTCCTGGTGGTAATGGGGAAGGAGTTACCAGACCCCAGAAGCTCAAAAGGTCAGTACATTTTTTCCGCAGCTTACAGAGGGGGATAATTTTGATGAGTTTCATTCATATGTTTGAGAGGGCATGTAAACAGTATGATGTTGACCAAAGGCTCTGGGTATGGTTCCTGACCCCCTTACTCCATGGTAAAGCTGTAACTGTGTTGTCTAAACTTTCTGATATTGAATTTTTTATTATACTGCTGTTAAGAATTGTCTGTTAGAATTTTTTAAGCTAACACTTGAAACTTATAGGAAAAAGTTTTGTGAGCATAGACGCAAGGCAGATGAAAGTGTGTGTGAATATGTTGCTGAACTGAGCACTTATTTTCATAGGTGGGTGAGTGGATTTCAGTTCCCTACTTTTGAAGGGCTGGTTTTGGTGAGGGAACAAGCCCTTAGCACTTTGCCTCAGGACACGAGGATCTGGTTATCTCATAGACAATGTGCTATTTCAGATGAGTTGGGGAAGAAGGGAGACCTATACCTAGCAAGCAGGACATCCCTGCACAGGAAAGAGAGACCCCCCCAGTACTGCTCATGGGTCTAAAGGAACCCATGTTGAGCAGCCCAGACTGCCCCAACAGAATCTGCCAGTAGCAGGGGAAGCCAGTAGTCCAGGTACACGTCTAGGAACTAGGGTTAAATGTTTTGAATGCAACCATTGGGGCCATGTAGCATACAGATGTCCATGGAGGCAAGGTGGGGAACAAAAGTTGAGAGAGCCAGTAAGTGGGTAAGACAAAATGACAATAGTGGGTTGTCTTGAGACAACAGGGGTACCAAACTACCATCCTGCGGATGTCCTGATAGGGAAGGATTTGGATGAGACAGTACCATGTGCTTATGCAGTTACACACAGTCAGGCTAGGAGACAAGAATGTGGATCTGGTAGCCTGGGGGAGACCCAGTCAGACCGCATACTTGCAGACAGGACTGGTGAGGTGTTTACTTCAGGGAGAGAGCTACTCTGTAGCAGTGAGACTGAAGGGAGCCACAGCTGCTTGTGGGTACTGATGTTCCCTTGGACAGAATGACTGCAGAGGTAGAAGTGAGTAGTAGTACCCAGGCTGACAGTGAGGCACTGCTGTCAAAGGATACCAGACTTCCTGTGGAAGAGGAGCTGAGAAGGGTTACAAAGAGAGAGTTGCGACAGGCTCAGCTCTCTGACCCTACATTGCAAGGCCTGAGGAAGGTAGCTAGTGAGGCACCTGACTCTCAAGGGAAGGGGGAATCTGTATACTAAGACAAAGGGTTATTGTATACAGAGTGGACCCCTGAGGGAGGGCTAGAAAGTGAGAGAATACAGCAGTTGGTAGTGCTTAGAGCCTACCTTCTGGCACTTCTTGCCATAGCCCATGATATTCCCTTATTAGGTCATATGGGTATAAAACATACAAAGAGACTTAGTATACAGAAATTCTGTTGGCCTGGACATTCCAGAGATGTAACAGGGTACTGCAGGACCTGTGAGCAGTGCCAAAAGGTAGGCAAGGCAGGAGACAAGCTGAGAGCTCTGGTGATGTCTTTGCCTGTGATTGAGGAGCCATTTCTGAAGGTAGCTATGGATATTGTGGGGCCTCTGAGTACCCCAAGTTCCACATTGAAAAAGTATATCCTAATGGTAGTAGATAATGCTACGAGAAGCAATGAGGCAGTGGCTTCATCCTCCATTGAGGCAGAAAAGGTGGCAAATGCTTTGTTAGAGATTTTCAGCAGGGTAGGTTTCCCAAAAAAAATACTCCCTGACAAAGGTGCCAATTTCGTGTCAGACCTGCTAACTTGTCTGTGGAACTACTGTGAGGTAAAGCACCTAAAGACCACCCCCTACCATCCCTAGACTAATGGTCTTGTTGAGAGGTTAAACTCTACACTCAGGTCCATGCTGCGGGCATTTTCAGACCAGTTTAAGAGGGAGTGGGACAAATATTTATCCCTTCAGTTATTTGCTTACAGTGAGGTTCCCCAGGAATCCACAGGTTTTTCACCCTTTGGTTGTTGTATGGGCATAGGGTGAGATGACCTCTAGATTTAAATTGAGATGAGTGGGAAGGTGAGTGTGAATCTCACAAGAAGTCTGTTGTGGCATATGTCCTAAACCTCAGGACAAGGCTCAGGGAACTCATGGGTTTGGCCCAAGAGAATCTGGCAGAAGCCCAACAGCAGAAAAAGGTCTGGTATGACAGGAATGCTCGAGTTAGAGAGTATGCTGTAGGCAGCAGGTAATCGTTCTCATTCCTGTCAGACGCAACAAACTGAAACCAGCTTGGGAGGGACCCTACAAGGTGGTAAGAAAGGTAAGTGATGTTAAGTACGTGGTGGAACTGCTAGGCAGGAGCAGAAATTTGACCATGGTAACATGATGAAACCTTACCATGATAGGGAGGCTTTTGTACTGAGTATTTGCAGTTGACTGCAGGAGGAGTCTAGGGAGATCTGGTGACTGATCTCCTCAGGCTCGGACTGACTCCTCAGTGGAAGGGTTAGCAATGTCCCAGTAGCTGTCTCCTACCCAGGTTCAAGAAATCCGAGCAGTGTTACAGGAGTTTGGGGACATGTTCACTGGGAAACTAGGGTTTACCCACCTGGTGTGGCACCAGGTGGATACAGGTCTGTACCCACCTGGTGCAGCAACAGGTGGATACAGGACCCCGAAGACCTATTAGGCAGGCCCCTTATAGGATGCCTGCGAGAGTCTAACAGACTCTGAGGGAGGAGATGCAGGAGTTGTTGGAATTAGGGGTAATTCAAGAGTCCAACAGTCCCTGGGCCTCCCCAGTTGTGCTGGTGCCAAAGAAGGATGGCAGCACCAGGTTCTCTGTTGGCTACAGGAAATGAAATAGTCACAAAGAGTCAGATACTTACCCCATGCCTAGGACAGATGAGGCCGTAGAACAGCTGGGTTGGGCTAGGATTCTTACTACCATTGATCTTACCAAGTGTTACTGACAGGTGCCCTTAACTCCCAGTGCTAGAGAGAGGTCAGCCTTTGTGACTCCTTTTGGCTTGCATGAGTTCACAAAGATGTCTTTTGGGATGAAAAATGCCCCAGCGATTTTCCAGAGGCTGGTAGATCATATCCTAGCAGGAACAGGATGGTTTGCCCTTGCTTACCTAGATGATATTGCCATCTACAGCCATTCCTGGCAAGAGTACCATCGACATGTCAGGGAGGTGCTTGGCAGACTACAGAGGGCAGGGTTAACCATTAAGCTGAGCAAATATCAGGTAGATATGGCAGAGGTCTCCTACCTGGGACATAGAGTGGGGAGTGGTAAGATCAGGGCGGACCCTGCCAACGTGGAAGCCATTCAGGCATGGCCTGCACCTGTTACCAAAAAACAGATGAGGGCATTCTTAGGGACAGCAGGGTACTACAGAAAGTTCATCCCCAGTTATAGTACCATAGCTGCTCCCCTCACAGACCTGACCAGGGTAAACAGACCAGATAAGGTAGTGTGGACCACAGCATGTGAGCAGGCATTCCAGAAGCTTAAACAAGCTTTGGGAGGACCCCCTGTGTTAGTGAGTCCAGATTACAGCAAAGAATTTATTGTGCAGGTGGATGCTTCGAACCATGGGGTGGGGGCTGTACTTGGCCAGATTTCTTCAGAGGGAGAAGAGCATCCAGTGGTTTATCTTGGTCGTAGGCTTTAACCCAGGGAGGAATGCTATGCAGCTGTAGAAAAGGAATGTCTAGCCATAGTGTGGGCACTGCAGAAACTTCAGCCTTATCTGTATAGAAGAAAATTCACTGTAGTGACAGATCACAATCACCTAACATGGTTACACCGAGTCAGCCAGCAAAATGCCAAGTTGCTAAGATGGATCCTAGGGTTGCAAGCATATATGTCAGTGCAGCACCGCAGTGGGGATAGCACTGCCAATGCAGATGGGCTGTCAAGACAGGGAATGGGGTAAGGTATACACAGATGGACCTAACCCTCTCAAGCAGTGTTTCTCAAGGGTCACTCTAAAAACTAGTGTGAGTTCTCTGGGGGGGGGGGACACGATAACTGATGATATGTGAAGTCTGCCAGCCTAGCTAGATAGAATTAAATTCTATGTCATTGTAAATATGAGTATAATCCACAGACTTGTCCTCTTAAAATGTAAGAAAAATGTGTTAAATGTTGAACTTCAAAAATGTAACAACAGTGCACTCTGCTGGAAGAAAGCTGATAAGTCAAGGATTGTAGGACTGTTTGATCTCA
This sequence comes from Protopterus annectens, assembly GCF_019279795.1. Taxonomy (NCBI): domain Eukaryota; kingdom Metazoa; phylum Chordata; order Ceratodontiformes; family Protopteridae; genus Protopterus; species Protopterus annectens. The sequence continues at coordinate 670,271,818 of NC_056745.1, forward strand.
AGGCTTGGAAACATAATGTCTGGACTAAGGAATTCCTTTTATTGTTTTGAGACCAGAGTTAATTGCTAGATTTTACATATATAATGTCTTTTATTGCTGTAGTTTCCTAGTCCGGTACAAGATCAAAGAAATGTTAAAGCTCTGAGTTTCTGTTAGCCTGGGAACCAGAGAAGAATGATGCAATCTAAAAATGAGTCAGCAGTGATGTATTATTTTTAAGACTTTCTCAGAGAGAGAGAATCACATAATTTTGGATTTTGTCTGAAGAATATCACTCACCAGTACTCTGCATACTCTCTATATGTAAGTTTAGAACTGTGATTGCTCTTAGGGTTAGATAGGAATTTAGTCAGATTTAGTCTAGCTGTTTTCTATATCTGTCAGACTAATCTACAGTATTATTTTAAGCATTTTCCTGTGATTTCTAAACTCTTGACTAGCACTGTGTTGAATTGAGAAGATTTGTCTTGTGTTTTTATTATTTATTATTAAATATTTTTAAACCTTTCAACTGTGGCTGTTTTGTGTAGAGATCATTTAAGCTCTAGAGTACATTGCATGTCTATAGTGATACTGTACAAAGCCACTCCAAATAAGCCTTGCTGTTCGTCACACTTACTAATTGGATGATAATATTGTACAGTAATAATTGGACACCCTTTGGTAAGGGCCTTAGTAGCTATTTGTGGTTGATGGCAACTGGTACCACCTTATAGACTGACAGGAAGGGACATAGCTGGAGAACCTGTGCCAGCTATCCCCAGGAGTGTCTGTGTGTTTGTATATAACTTGTATCTTAAAAGTCTGTTTGTGTGTGTATGTGTGTGTGTGTGTGTGTGTGTGTTGTGTGTGTATGTGTCAGCTACTTGGTCAGGGACACGAAGCACTGGTTGGTCAGAGAGGGTGCTGGAGGTTTTAGCTTGACCACTAGGCTGAGATCTATACCCTACAGCTGTGCCTGTGGGGAGTCTTATTTGGGATCTGGAGAGAAAGGGAGAAAGCAGCCCCAGACCGACTGCATTCTCTTGTGTGCCCTTAAGGGAAATTGTACTTTACTGTGTGTGTACTTGTTATCCCTCCCAATGTGGATGCCCCTCACTGGTGCTAGTGCTGAGGATTGAAGCTTCTCTATTACTGGGTCAGTGCATGAGCATTACAGTACATCTCATTAAAGTCTACAAATTTTACATTGTCTCTCTAATAATGTGGTTATATTTTGCTATAGTTTTTGTCACTTTCTGTTTTTTAAAATGCATTTCTAATAGTGTCCCACATTTCTACTGGAAGTGGGGAGAGTAGCATACTATTTTTTATTCAGATTTTATGCTAACCAGATGTCCAGATTTTTGATGGATTTCCCTGTTTTTCAAAGGCCTTTGTTTATATTTTCAGTGTCTGCAGGTTGAGAGGTAAGCATGCCCCCAGGCTTTGAGATAATAGTTATTAATAGTGTGTATGCTTGGGTACTTGACTACAGCAATCATAGCCGCAAACTATCAGTTAATGAGTACGACTTCTGTGGAATTATTAGTCTGCAAACCAATTTATTTTATTTATTTATTTCCAGTTTGATGACCGGGGAGGCACACTGGGCTCAACAAGCCCGTTTTCAGTGGAGGCCTGGGAAGAAAAGCTCCATATTATGGCACTTGTACTATGTATTATTGAAGTACAATACATAGGGGGAACAGAAACAAACTAAGAATATTTTACATACAATATAGCAAAAACTAAACAAAAGTTAAACAGCAGCTTGGAGAAGTATGTAAAGCATATTTACATTTTTAGTGGTTGAGAACAGTAGTACAAGGTTAAATTAATACAGAGGTTTAAATCATATGAGAATGATATAGAAGTAACAGCATGTATGAGTTCTTTATGCATGAATATTAGCATATGCAAGGCTGCATATGAGAAAACTACAAGAGGTCCTTGAAGGCTGTTTACAGCTAGCATCTCCTTCTGATTGATGTGTAGTTGCTTTTGGCTTGCAGACCATTTGCCCTGTATGCATTGTCCTGCCATGTGTGCACCCCAGGCATAGTCTGATGAATCTGTTGTCAAGGTTTGATTTGCTGGAGGTGAGACAAAATGAAGGCCCTTGTTTGCTTGGCATGCTTGAGCCCACCATAGAAACTCTTGTTGAAGTCAGGGAATGAGAGGTATACTTGCTTCGAGGCTGTGTTTGTGTTGGGACCATACACCTTTTAGGTACCACTGTAGTTTTCTCATATGCAGCCTTGCATATGCAATTAGTTGAATGCAGGATGCCATGTACCCCAATGCCTGCAGGAATTTCCTTGCAGTGAGCTGGGTAGAAGCTGCCATCTGTTTGAAGTACTGAGCCAGTTGTTTTTGCTTGTCTGGCGTGAGGTAAGCCATCTGGGCCGTTGTATTCAAGCTGGCACCCAGGAAAATTATTTCTTGTGAGGGTATTAATTTTGACTTCTTTTTGGACCCAAGTGTGATGACAGCAGCAGCATAACCACTCGAACATCTACATTTATGGTAGGTGCAAAACTGTACTTTCTCCGGAGTCACGGGCATGGTTTATGTTGTCTAGAAAAGAGAGAAGAGCTGTTATTGTGCTATGGCCAGGACGGAACCTATGTTGTGTTGGGGTGAGGAGTTGGTTATGTGTAATGAATGAATGGCATGAGCTGGAGGTGGATGCATTTCTCAAGAAATTTTGAAATAGGGGAGACAGTCGCTATGGGTTGGAAGTTGGAGATGTTATTTTTGCCTCCTTTATGGAGGGGTAGGATAAATGCTGCACGCCAAAGTTTGGACACATATGATTCTTGTATGGATCTGTTGATGAGTTTGTTAATGGAGATGGTGATGCTGCTTGCTGCAATTCTTAAAAAGAGTGAAGGGATATTGTCAGGGGCATTGGAGCAAGGCTTTAAGCGTAGAAGTTTTTTCATATATATGAGGTGGAATATGGGAGGTGAGTTTGGGGTGGAAGGTTGGGCAGATGGTTTGATTTGGGGAGAGGTGGTGGAGTTTGGAAATGTTTTAGTGCGTCCTGCTATAGAGTTAGTAAAGAAGGAGTTGAACAGAGTAGCTATTTTTGGATCAGATTACGAGTGTCAGGGCAAGGGTTGTTTTTGTTGCCTGGGTTGAGAAGTGAGTTGATGGTTTTCCAGAATTGTTTGGGGTTAGAGGAGTGGTTAGACTGGAGTTTGATATTGCATGCTTTTTTGTCTTGTATGATACATTTTTTTGGCTAAGTTGCGGAGTTGTTTATATTTAAAAAGGGTGTCTGGGTGCCTATTACGATGGTAGAATTTCCAGGTCTTGTCCTTTTGTTGCATGAGTGTTTTGGTATCTTTAGTAAGCCAAGGGGCGGAATTGGTTTTATACGTTTTATTATTGGAGGGGCTTGGGAGTTGAGTGTCTAAGATGGTTGAGTTGAAGAATTCAACAGCACTGTTCAGAGGTAGAGCTTTTAGAGTGTCCCAATTTATCAATTTGGGAGAATTGGAAAAGGTTGTAGGGTTAAAGTTGTTGAGATTCTGAGTATGGATATATTGGTGTAGATGAGGAGAGGAGGGAGTTGCTCTATGGATGAAAGCTGGTAAGTGATCACTGATAAGGCGCCAGTGTGGGAGATTTTGTTTGGGTAGGAGACAAGGATCCAGTCTAGTATTGGAGCCTGGGGGGTTATTTTTATCAGGTCTGGTTATAGCATTTGTGAGTTTGAGTGAAATTACATAGATTGATTGAAATGGTGGGGTGGTTATTGGCAGTAATTTTGTTCCAGTCAATGTTCACATCTCCTAGGATGTATGTCTCAAGCTTGATATATGAGGCCCATAGAAGAATTTCCTCAAGTGTGTTAATGTTGTTACCAGGGGGATATAGAGGGCTATAACACAAATGCTTTTCTGGTTATTTAGTTTGAGATTTTCTTATGACAGTGTTGCTGAACTGTGGAATAGGATTTTGGTAGTGAGTGATGCATAGTAGGCTAGAGTAGATTAAGGCTACTCCTCCACCCTTCGTTTTTAGGCGGTCTTGTCTAAGTACTTGAAACCCACGGGGTAGTATTTCAGAGTCTGAAATGTCAGGTTTTAGCCATGTCTCAGAGACAGCTGCTCTGTCAGGTTGGGTATGGGATAGCCAAGCGTGGAAGTGGGCTGATTTGTTTCTTAGACTCTAGGTATTGATGGTCAAGATCTTGAGGTATTTAGGTTTGGTAGTATGGGTGGTAATGGGGGGGGGTGGATTGCTGTTGGTACTCGGTCCTGGGTTGGGGTGTATGTCTCCTGCTAGGCATAGGCAGTTAAACGGATATGAGAGCAGGGGTTTGGATTTGCTCCTAGAGTTTGGTGGGAGGTACAGTAGTGCTTTAGGAATATATTGTTTCATTGAGGAGGATAGGAGTTTTAGTTTAAAGCAGATAAGTGGGTCTGGAAGCACTATGGTGGAGGATATAGTGTGGAAATGCGATGTGGCAGAGTTATGATGTGTGTTAGGGGTGATGGTGGGGTGAAGAGGGGATATGAAAGAAGGGGGTAGTTTGTAAGAGGAATAGGAGGTAGCATGGTATAGAGGTATTAGGAGTAGTAGGCTAAGGGAAAGGATGAGAATGGTTTGAAGAGACATGGTGTTTAGGTATAATGGAATAGTTGGGAGTTAGGTGTTGTGGATGTAATAGGATTATTGGTGACAGTGTAGGAGGGAGGTGTATGGAAGTGTATCTAGAGCTTTAAGGATTATGGATGGGGAGAGGTGAGAGAGTATTGGAGGATGGGGAGGGGATAGTGAGGAGATGAGAGTGGATTGTGTGAGACGGGGGAGGGGGCTTATGGCTAGAATAAGTGTAGGACCACTGGGGGTGGGTGGGAATTGGGGGTAGGATAGGGGAGCTGAGTGAGCACGCAGGGCGAATGGAGCGGGTAGAGCCAAGGAGAACGAAGAAGGCAAGACTGTGAAGAACAATCAATGTTTAGGTAGGTAAGTCCAGAGGTAAGGAAAGTATGGAGAATGTAGCACTTGTTTACTGTAGTTGTATGCATCACATAAAATAAGTCTCCAGCCAAATTTCTTGTAAGCATAACAGCATATTTAACAGCAAACAGTTTATGTAGTAAAAGCAGTCACAGCTTCAGTTAGTCGCTTAGAATATTGTGAGCATAACAGCATATGTAACAGTAAACAGTTTCTGTAGTAAAAGCAATCACCACGTCAGTTAGATCCCTAGACTACATAAATTTAGCTAAGTACTTCAGTTGGAAAACATAAACATGCCTTTTAAACCAGGTGCACCACAAACATTTGAGAAGAGCTTAAACACTTGCAGGCACTTACTTGCAGGTGTGTACACTGAAAAGTGTCTGGGGAAGCTTCCTCACCACAAGCACGCCAAAAGGAGACCCACTAATGTAGACTAGTTAATGTGCGTGGGGGAGGAGGGAGACACAAAATGGGGGAAGATATAACCAGAAAAAGCAGGTAGAGATCTGGCCCACCCCCTCACAGAAGACTGCAAAGAAAAGCAATCAGCATAAGAAGTGAAAGCTGCAAAGAAAAGCAATCAGCATAAGAAGTGAAAGCCTTGGAGCTGTAATGCAAGTGTAAGCAAGGAAGTGGTAGAAGCAGGAAATTAGGAGTGTAAGCAGTTAGTTGCAGAAACACTACTTTATGGCCTTGGTGTGCAACTAATACAAAGGAAAGTAAATCTATCTGGGGGGACAAAATACACCAAATAAATGATACTTACCTTACTTTACAAGTATTCAGTGTGGAGGCAGATCTATTTGGGACAAGGTAGTGGCAATAGACAAAGCTATAGTTGCCTGGGGGGAGGGCCCTTACAGGTGTGCACGCCAGCCAAAACAATGTTTAAAAAAATAACTAGTAAAAGTAACAAATGTGCTGTAAAAGGAAATGTAAATAACCAGTCACAATGTTTAAAACATAACTGTTAAGGACCACATCTGATAATAACAAGAACTGTAAATATCCAGTCACCTATGCAGACTTGTCTGGTAGGTATCCTTATTAAAAAGTGTTATTCTTGGCTTGCAATAACTGTAGAGAGAAACTGGACCGTAGCAGTGGTTTTATCTGGCAATGTTGCATTTGCTGGGGGGGGGGGGGACCCCGAGCTGTGATGATGCAGGTAGACAAAGTGTGCTATGCAGACTTGTCTGGTAGAGTTGCCACCTTTTTAAATGCTCATAGTGGGGCATTTATGGAAGTTTGAAATTTTGTAGGACAAATCACATCACTAAGCAGTACAATGGACTGGTTTCAGTTTCTTGCCAAAATAAAAGGTTGCAGTTGTAGAACTTGAGTTGTTTCTGTTGTTTCTTATAATATTGTTGTTTTAAGCACTAATTGTTTTATGCAAGTATTAGAAGGAACTTAGGAAATTATTTTGTGTTCCAAGTATAAGAACAGATGCTATTTTATTTGTTTTTTGTTTTTTAGGAGACAGCTGCTCACCTAGGGAGTGCTGTGCTAAAAGAGGGACTGGTGGTAACCCAAAATGTTTAATAAAAATTAAAAACATTTACTTTTAAGTCAGATGGCAAAATAAAAAAAAATGTTTCTGAAGGTGCTGCTTTCCTCCTTAATGTTTAGTCTCTAAGTAATATTATGTTAAAGCACCCACAAATAAGTAAGTAAATGCTTTCCATAGCACTTGACCATTCTTAGTGAGCCATATTGTTGGAGCAGCAGTCTCCAGTTACAGTGCATTGAAAGTGAGCAGAGTTCTTTTTTAACTTTTTTTAGTAGTGGAAGCGTAGAGGTTAACGTTGTTGGTGCTCTCTCCTTTAGTTCAGGTTATACACATTTTGTGATTAGGGCATGTCAGTCATTATGTAGCAAACCCTGCCCGCAGTCTTATTTAACCAAAACTAGAATGGTACTACTGCTATCACTGCTAATTGAAACGGTCAGAGCTGGAATGCCACCAGTTAAAAATCTAATGGAAAGCAGCTTTATCAGTTGTACAGTATTGCACTTATCTGGTCATCCACCCCAAAAAACTCAGGATGTTATTACTTAACAGTAGGCATCTTTTAGCTCTTACCTCAGTCAGGCTATCCTGATCAATAAATGTAAAACCAACAAATAATTCACTTGACTTGTACTTTACATGTAGTTGACTAGATCAGTTGGAGGAGCAATTACAAATGTATTATATAACAATGTTTATGCGGATGTGACAAAGTGATGCGATGTAACAAATAAATGTATGATATATGTTGACAATGTGTCAGTCAACAAGGCCACTCCCTTATTGCATATCAGTCAATGAGGGAATGCCCAGGACTGCACTAACTTCTTTGGGTGGATTATGCTACACAGTAACCTGTCAGTCACAGAAGACATGGCCAGCCCTGTGTGAACAATTTTGGGGTATAGAATTCTAAAGCAACATCTTCACTTGCGTACAGTGTTGAAGCACTAAAGGTATAATGCATGTTTGAGACGTTTGTGTTATACGTGGGCCACTACCTTATTTCTTCCCATATAGCTAAAAAAAGAGAACTGCAAATATCCGGAACAATCAACCAAATAATAAATAGCACAAACTCTGCTCACAGACTTATACAATACTAGCACCGTACACGAACTGAAGTTCTAAAATCTCCTTTTATTAAAAAAATATTTTAAAATATATTAAAGTACTTTAATATATTTTAAAATATTTTTTTTAATAAAAGGAGATTTTAGAACTTCAGTTCGTGTACGGTGCTGGTATTGTATAAGTCCATATAGCTAAAAGACATAGAAGAGTAAAGATTTTCAATTGCATTATTTTACAAAGATGGTAATCCTTTTGTAAAAATGACCATCACCTCTCACCCTGTATGTTTATGCAACTTACTTGAAACTAAATGATGTTCTTCATCTCACATTGCTGCAGTCCTTACATATGGGTAGTCCGCTGTCCTCGGTCGGCCCGAATATCAAAGTATTAGGCTGACGTCGGTCAAGGCGCTTAAGACTGACATTAGGACGTCAGGGTACAAATGCGCATGACCGACGTCATATCCTCAGTCATTTTTGCCGCATGGTCCGATGCAGAAGCAGCGTTGCAAGTGCCGTTCGGCGTTCTGAAATTTTTCGAATTCGGAGTTTCAGACCGAGTCAAAGTTGGCTAAGTACCCGTTGGGAATATTTTAGTTTTTCTTGCCTCAGTGGTTTACCGGATGTCAGAAAAAGTGAATAACTGTATTTCTTGTGGGAAGCAGATACCGCATAGGGACTATCATACTTTGTGTATTCCTTGTTTGGGGCCTGAGCACGACGTTGTTGGGTGTCGCTTTGTGCTAGGTACAAAAAGCGCACTATTAAGCGAAGGTTAGATTGTGCCAGGTAGGTCTTGAAGCGGTGCAATTATAATATGCCGTCGGATGCTCCGCGCCCGCTTCTTCAAGAAGCGCAAAGACAAAGCAGCTAAACCCAGGCAAGAAGAGTCGTCCGTGCGGACGCCGGTTCTTAGAGGCGTCAGTGGAACCGGTGGTTCCACGAGGCTTCTCTGGAGTCCCAGGGGGAGACTTTGATATTGCAGGATGTGGCCTCTCAGCAGGCAGGTCAGGCTGAAGGGGCTTCTCCGGTTACTGTACTCCGCTCCCTTCCTAGGGTGGTTAGGCCCTCTCCTTCTGTTTCCAAGGCTTCTCCCAGAGGCAGGCCAGGTTTAGCTTCTGTTGGTGTCACTCCTAGTTCTACAGGATCTGTGCCCAAGAAGCACATGCTTAAAATGGCAGAAGATTTAATTACTTTGATTAGAGGTTCTTTGCCCCCTCCTGATAAGAGGCCTAGGGTGGAACCAGAGTTGGGGAGTTTTGAGCAGGCTTCGGATGTTTCAGAGTCTTGGGCTGAAGACTTGCAGGAGTACTCTCCTTATTCTGATTCTGATGCAGATGATTCGACTCCTTCTGCTTCTCCTCCAGAGGATTTTTCTTTTTCAGAGACTCTTCATTCCATGAGGGAACATTTTAAGTGGGAAGGTCAGGACTTCTCTGATTCCAGGAAAAGGCTTAGGGAATTTTTGCTTTTACCCCAGCATAGGCCTTTGGCTATGCCACCTGTTCTGGATGTTGTGGAAGATGTGTTTGCGGAGGCTTCACTTAATCCTGATTCTTTGCCTCCTGCTCCTGTTAAACCGGATAGGTATTACAGGGTGCCTGAGGCTCATAAATATCTTTATAAGAGTCCTAGGCGGACCCAGAAACTGTTAGTCAGGGACCTAAGGGTGTCAAGGCCTCTGTTGTAAAAAATCCGGTTCCTCCAGATAAAGAGGCCAGAGCTTTGGATAGATGGGGAAAGAAAGTCTATACTTCTTCCACCTTAGCTATGAGGGCTTTGAATTGCCAGTTTCACATGTTGAAATATCAAAACTATCTTCTTTCTCAATTGAAGTCTAAGGTAGATGCTCTGGCGGAAGGCATTGAGTGTAAAGAATTACAAGATTTGGTACATGTCTCTGAACAGGTGGGTAAGCATTCTTTACAATGTGGTTTTGATGCTGTACAGGCCTCGTCTAGGGTGGCTGCCACTGGGTCAGTTCTTCGCAGGCACACCTGGCTGAGGGATCAGAATTTATCTGACCATGTTAAGACAAGGATTTTGGATGCTCCTTTACAGTCTGATGTGTTGTTTGGTTCACCTGTGGAGTCAGTCTTGAAGAAAATGGAAGACAAGGCTAAGTCTATGCAGGCTGTTAAAGATTTTTTGCAAGTTCAGCCTCCGAAGTTTAGTAGGAATTGGCCTGCTAAGGGGTGGACGTACCCTTCTTATGATTCACAGTCTAGGGGTAGATCTAGACGTGGTAGGGGCAGAGCTCAGAGCTCCTTCAGACCTAGAACAGGGAGTTCACCTGCACAATCTTCAGGTGAGGGCAGGGGCCAGTCCTTTCGTAAACAGGCCCAATGACCTACCTTTTCAGCTGCCGGATCCTTCTTGCCTGGCAGCACCTTTGGGAGGAAGGTTGGCACTCTTCAAGGAAAATTGGAGTTTGATTACCCAAGACAGATGGGTATTGGATATCATACACCAAGGTTACAAGTTTTATTTCCATACCTTGCCTCCTTTCAAAGGCATGCCAGACGTTCCTCCTCAGCAAAGACTAGAGGCTCACAAACAAATTTCTCTGCTGCTTCAAATAGGGGCCATACAACCGGTCCCTCTGCCAGAAGTGGGCCTAGGATTTTATTCTCGCCTGTTCCTAGTACCAAAGAAGGGGAACACGTGGAGACCAATTTTGGATTTATCTATCCTCAACACTTATCTGGACATTCCCAAGTTCAAAATGTTGACGTTACAACAGCTTTTACCTCTGCTGGGCAAAGATCACTGGATGGTGACTCTGGATTTCAAGGAGGCTTACCTTCATGTTCCTATCAGGCTAAGTTGCAGGAAGTATCTGCGTTTTTGGGCTGGGACTTCTCATTATCAGTTCTCTGCATTGCCCTTTGGCTTATCTACTGCGCCCAGAGTGTTCACGAAGGTTCTGGCTCCAGTGATAGCTTTCTTCAGGCTAAGAGGAATACAGATCTATCCTTATTTGGACGATTGCCTGATTCTGGCCCAAGGAAAGGACGAACTTCTTCATCATTTACAGTATGTGATAGCAGTGCTAAGATGCCTGGGGTATTCTGTGAGCGAAATAAAGTCCAGTCTAGTACCCTCTCAGGACATGTGCTTTCTGGGTGTGAGACTGAATACAGCATCCCAGATGGCCTTTTGACCCCGGACAAACAAAAGAATCTTTCTCTTTACTTCCATCAATTGTCTCATCAGTCCAGGCTGACTGCAAGGACAGTCCTTCAAGCCTTGGGGTTCATGGCATCTTGTATTCTGGTGCTTCCCAATGCCAAACTGCATATGAGGAAGCTACAATGGTATCTCAAAATGTATGGACACAGCACTGCCAAGATATGGACACTGTCATTCAGATAATACCTTGCATTCAAAAGGAATTTTTGTGGTGGGCTCAGGAATGTCACCTAAACAAGGGACTCTCTGTGACCCGGCCAGAGGCGTGTCAGATTCTAACGACAGATGCCTCAGACAAAGCTTGGGGAGCTCATCTAAATGGAAAGTGGGTACAAGACACGTGGCCTGCCAGACTTCAACATCTACATATCAACTTGAAGGAGATGTTAGCAGTCCAATTTGCATTAATAGCTTTCAAGGATTTACTTTTTCCAGGGCAGGTGTTGGTTCTAACAGACAACACAACTGTCATGTGGTACATCAACAAGCAAGGGGGAACACATTCTTATCCTCTATGCAGACAAGCAATGATTTTGTGGGAGACTGCTCTCAGTTTACAGCTAAATCTTCAGGCAAGGTTTCTGCCGGGAGCACAGAACTCCTTAGCAGATGTGTTGAGCAGACAAATTATGGATCCCCACGAGTGGAAATTGGATCCTCATGTATTTCAGAAATTGACAGTGTTATGGGGAACTCCAGACATAGATCTGTTAAGCTTCTCCACTAAACTACCAGCTGCCAAAGTTTTGCACAAAAGGTTTCATCCCACAGCTTGGAAAGTGGATGCTCTTTCATTCAATTGGAGCAATCTTCATGTGTATGCCTTTCCACCTCTGCCTCTCCTCCCAAAGGTACTCCTGAAGGTCAGACAGGACAAGCCAAAGATGATTTTAATAGCTCCAGATTCGCCTCGACAGCACTGGTACCCATTACTGAGAAGTCTGGTACGGAGCCTCCATGGCCTTTGCCTTGATTCCGCACCTGCTGTCTCAGGAGAACAGTCATTTACTCAATGTCAAACTTCACTCTCTTCACCTAACAGCCTGGCATATTCTGTTTTAAACCCTGGAGGGTCTCAGCTTCCACAGCAAGTTTTGAATGTTATTTTGGAGGCCAGAAGGCCTAGTACAAGGAAAGTGTACGCAGATAAATGGAAGAGATTTTTATTTTGGAGTACAGCAAAGGAATTTGATGTTTCTAAGCCTAATTTAAGTGTGGCTCTTCAATATCTTACTGAGTTACTGGACAAAGGTTTGTCCTTCTCTTCTATTAAGGTTCATGCTGCAGCAATTTCTGCTCACTATGACTGTGACCCACCATTGTTTTCTCATCCTTTGTTTAAGCAATTCCTTAGAGGGGCAAAGAATATAAGACCCCACGTAGAGCTCCTACTCCTGCTTGGGATCTCAATTTTGTGTTGGAGAAACTCACTCTACAACCTTTTGAGCCTGCAGCTACTGCCGAGTTGAAATATTTATCATGGAAGACTGCTTTTTTGTTGGCCATTACCTCTGCGAGAAGGGTTTCTGAATTACAGGCCCTTATGGCGGTTGAGCCTTTCTTAATTTTCCATAAGGATAGGGTATCTTTGCGTACTAATCCTTCCTTTATGCCTAAAGTGGTTTCTAGTGTGGCTTTAAACCAAACTATTCATTTGCCTACTTTTATGCAAACCCCAAAATAAAGGGGAAAAGATTTTGCACACTTTGGATATACACAGGCAGTTGCGATATTATTTGAGCAGAACTAAAGGATTCAGGCAGTCTCAGCAGTTATTTGTTTCATTTGCTTTGGGTTCTCAGGGCAAGCCTATGTCAAAACAAACTATTTCTAAGTGGATTGGGTTTTGTATTGCTTTCTGTTATTCCCATCATGGTAAGGAGATTCCAGCTGGGATTAGGCCTCATTCCACTAGGGCTACTGCCACTTCTACAGCTTTTTAAGGGGTGGCAACTAAAGATATTTTGGAGGCAGCTACTTGGAGTTCAGTGCATACTTTCTCTAAGCATTACCACCTTCCACTTTACTCTAAATCTAGGGCTGGTTTTGCCACTGCAATTTTACAGGGCATTTTGGCAGCTCCTACTGCTTTATAGTTTTGCCATCCTCCCTTACCTCTGCTTTGGGATTCTACCCAAGTGTAAGGACTGCAGCAATGTGAGATGAAGAACATAGTACAGTTTTGTACCTACCATAAATGTAGATGTTCAAGATCCACATTGCTGCAGTCCAATTTACCTCCTCCTTCCCTCTGTAGTTAGAGGCGGTTGTGTGGTTTGGGTTGTGAATATTGTGGATATTGTATATATTGTACATATGATTAGTGCAAGGGTGGTTGGTTGTTTTTGCTGTCTTTTGGTTTTGACCTTTCTTTTTAGGGTCTTCTGACATCTGGGGCAAGAAAAGACTGAGGATATGACGTCGGTCATGCGCATTTGTACCCTGACGTCCTGATGTCAGTCTTAAGCGCCTTGACCGACGTCAGCCTAATACTTTGATATTCGGGCCGACCGAGGACAGCGGACTACCCAAGTGTAAGGACTGCAGCAATGTGGATCTTCGAACATCTACATTTATGGTAGGTACAAAACTGTACTTTTTCAGTTTTACAGTATGTACAGAGGGACATCTCATGATTACAATATGTACAGAGGGACATCTAATGATTGACAATTGTATTATTTGCTATATCCATATACCAAATTAATCTAGGTGGCCAGACAGTACGTGAACAGGTCCATTTGCTTACTGCTAGAACCAACAGAGCTGTGCACTTTAAATTGTGCCCGTATCTTTAGACACACTACATTTTTCCTAATTTAGTAGTGAAATGCTACATTTTTTGTAACCTAATAGTATGGGAGTGGCCTGATGACCATGCCTCAGGGAACATTGATATTACACCCCTAAGAGTTGACCTAGTGTTTAAGATTTGGGAACTTATGTGGACAGTGACCTAAGATGTTCTTCATCTCACATTGCTGCAGTCCTTACATATGGGTAGTCCGCTGTCCTCGGTCGGCCCGAATATCAAAGCATTAGGCTGACGTCGGTCAAGGCGCTTAAGACTGACATCAGGATGTCAGGGTACAAATGCACATGACCGACGTCATATCCTCAGTCTTTTTTGCCGCATGGTCCGATGCAGAAGCAGCGTTGCAAGTGCCATTCGGCATTCTGAAATTTTTCGAATCCGGAGTTTCAGACCAAGTCAAAGTTGGCTAAGTACCCCGTTGGGGAATATTTTAGTTTTTTCTTGCCTCAGTGGTTTACCGGATGTCAGAAAAAGTGAATAACTGTATTTCTTGTGGGAAGCAGATACCGCATAGGGATTATCATTCTTTGTGTATTCCTTGTTTGGGGCCTGAGCACGACGTTGTTGGGTGTCACTTTTGTGCTAGGTTCAATAAACGCACTATTAAGCGAAGGTTAGATTGTGCTAGGTTGGTCTTCGGGAAGCGGTGCAATTATAATATGCCGTCGGATTCTCCGGCGCCCGCTTCTTCGAAGAAGTGCAAAGACAAAGCAGCTAAGCCCAGGCATGAAGAGTCGTCCGTACCGGACGCCGGTTCTTTAGGCGTCAGTGGAACCGGTGGTTCCGACGGAGGCTTCTCTGGAGTCCCAGGGGGAGACTTTGATTTTGCAGGATGTGGCCTCTCAGGAGGCAGGTCAGGCTGAAGGGGCTTCTCAGGTTACTGTACTCCCCTCCCTTCCTAGGGTGGTTAGGCCCTCTCCTTCTGTTTCCAAGGCTTCTCCCAGAGGCAGGCCAGGTTTAGCTTCTGTTGGTGTCACTCCTAGTTCAGCAGGGTCTGTGCCCAAGAAGCACATGCTTAAAATGGCGGAAGATTTAATTACTTTGATTAGAGGTTCTTGGCCGCCTCGTGATAACAGGCCTAGGGTGGAGCCAGAGTTGGGGAGTTTTGAGCAGGCTTGGATGTTTCAGAGTCTTCGCCTGAAGACTTGCAGGAGTACTCTCCTTATTCTGATTCTGATGCAGATGATTCGACTCCTTCTGCTTCTCCTCCAGAGGATTTTTCTTTTCAGAGACTCTTCATTCCATGAGGGAACATTTTAAGTGGGAAGGTCAGGACTTCTCTGATTCCAGGAAAAGGCTTAGGGAATTTTGCTTTTACCCCAGCATAGGCCCTTGGCTATTCCCCCTGTTCTGGATGTTGTGGAAGATGTGTTTGCAGAGGCTTCACTTAATCCTGATTCTTTGCCTCCTGCTCCTGTTAAACCGGATAGGTATTACAGGGTGCCTGAGGCTCATAAATATCTTTATAAGAGTCTTGGGCGGACCCAGAAACTGTTAGTCAGGGACCTAAGGGTGTCAAGGCCTCTGTTGTAAAAAATCCGGTTCCTCCAGATAAAGAGGCCAGAGCTTTGGATAGATGGGGAAAGAAAGTCTATACTTCTTCCACCTTAGCCATGAGGGCTTTGAATTGCCAGTTTCACATGTTGAAATATCAAAACTATCTTCTTTCTCAATTGAAGTCTAAGGTAGATGCTCTGGCGGAAGGCATTGAGTGTAAAGAATTACAAGATTTGGTACATGTCTCTGAACAGGTGGGTAAGCATTCTTTACAATGTGGTTTTGATGCTGTACAGGCCTCGTCTAGGGTGGCTGCCACTGGTTCAGTTCTTCGCAGGCACGCCTGGCTGAGGGATCAGAATTTATCTGACCATGTTAAGACAAGGATTTTGGATGCTCCTTTGCAGTCTGATGTGTTGTTTGGTTCGCCTGTGGAGTCAGTCTTGAAGAAAATGGAAGACAAGGCTAAGTCTATGCAGGCTGTTAAAGATTTTTTGCAAGTTCAGCCTCCGAAGTTTAGTAGGAATTGGCCTGCTAAGGGGTGGACGTATCCTTCTTATGATTCTCAGTCTAGGGGTAGATCTAGACGTGGTAGGGGCAGAGCTCAGAGCTCCTTCAGACCTAGAACAGGGAGTTCACCTGCACAATCTTCGGGTGAGGGCAGGGGCCAGTCCTTTCGTAAACAGGCCCAATGACCTACCTTTTCAGCTGCCAGATCCTTCTTGCCTGGCAGCACCTTTGGGAGGAAGGTTGGCACTCTTCAAGGAAAATTGGAGTTTGATTACCCAAGACAGATGGGTATTGGATATCATAAATCAAGGTTACAAGTTTTATTTCCATACCTTGCCTCCTTTCAAAGGCATGCCGGACGTTCCTCCTCAGCAAAGACTAGAGGCTCACAAACAAATTTCTCTGCTACTTCAAATAGGGGCCATACAACCGGTCCCTCTGCCAGAAGTGGGCCTAGGATTTTATTCTCGCCTGTTCCTAGTACCAAAGAAGGGGAACACGTGGAGACCAATTTTGGATTTATCTATCCTCAACACTTATCTGGACATTCCCAAGTTCAAAATGTTGACGTTACAACAGCTTTTACCTCTGCTGGGCAAAGATCACTGGATGGTGACTCTGGATCTCAAGGAGGCTTACCTTCATGTTCCTATCAGGCTCAGTTGCAGGAAGTATCTGCGTTTTCGGGCTGGGACTTCTCATTATCAGTTCTCTGCATTGCCCTTTGGCTTATCTACTGCGCCCAGAGTGTTCACAAAGGTTCTGGCTCCAGTGATAGCTTTCTTCAGGCTAAGAGGAATACAGATCTATCCTTATTTGGACGATTGCCTGATTCTGGCCCAGGGAAAGGACGAACTTCTTCATCATTTACAGTATGTGATAGCAGTGCTAAGATGCCTGCGGAATTCTGTGAACGAAATAAAGTCCAGTCTAGTACCCTCTCAGGACATGTGCTTTCTGGGTGTGATACTGAATACAGCATCCCAGATGGCCTTTTTGACCCCGGACAAACAAAAGAATCTTTCTCTTTACTTCCATCAATTGTCTCATCAGTCCAGGCTGACTGCAAGGACAGTCCTTCAAGCCTTGGGGTTCATGGCATCTTGTATTCTGGTGCTTCCCAATGCCAAACTGCATATGAGGAAGCTACAATGGTATCTCAAAAATGTATGGACACAGCACTGCCAGGATATGGACACTGTCATTCAGATAATACCTTGCATTCAAAAGGAATTTTTGTGGTGGGCTCAGGAATGTCACCTAAACAAGGGACTCTCTGTGACCCGGCCAGAGGCGAGTCAGATTCTAACGACAGATGCCTCAGACAAAGCTTGGGGAGCTCATCTAAATGGAAAGTGGGTACAAGACACGTGGCCTGCCAGACCTCAACATCTACATATCAACTTAAAGGAGATGTTAGCAGTCCAATTTGCATTAATAGCTTTCAAGGATTTACTTCTTCCAGGGCAGGTGTTGGTTCTAACAGACAACACAACTGTCATGTGGTACATCAACAAGCAAGGGGAACGATTCTTATCCTCTATGCAGACAGGCAATGATTTTGTGGGAGACTGCTCTCAGTTTACAGCTAAATCTTCAGGCAAGGTTTCTGCCGGGAGCACAGAACTCATTAGCAGATGTGTTGAGCAGACAAATTATGGATCCCCACGAGTGGAAATTGGATCCTCATGTATTTCAGAAATTGACAGTGTTATGGGGAACTCCAGACATAGATCTGTTCGCTTCTCCACTAAACTACCAGCTGCCAAAGTTTTGCACAAAAGGTTTCATCCCACAGCTTGGAAAGTGGATGCTCTCTCATTCAGTTGGAGCAATCTTCATGTGTATGCCTTTCCACCTCTGCCTCTCCTCCCAAAGGTACTTCTGAAGGTCAGACAGGACAAGCCAAAGATGATTTTAATAGCTCCAGATTGGCCTCGACAGCACTGGTACCCATTACTGAGAAGTCTGATACGGTGCCTCCATGGCCTTTGCCTTCGATTCCACACCTGCTGTCTCAGGAGAACAGTCATTTACTCAATGTCAAACTTCACTCTCTACATCTAACAGCCTGGCATATTCTGTTTTAAACCCTGGAGGGTCTCAGCTTCCACAGCAAGTTTTGAATGTTCTTTTGGAGGCCAGAAGGCCTAGTACAAGGAAAGTGTACGCAGATAAATGGAGGAGATTTTTATTTTGGAGTACAGCAAAGGAATTTGATGTTTCTAAGCCTAATTTAAGTGTGGCTCTTCAATATCTTACTGAGTTACTGGACAAAGGTTTGTCCTTCTCTACTATTAAGGTTCATGCTGCAGCAATTTCTGCTCACTATGACTGTGACCCACCATTGTTTTCTCATCCTTTGTTTAAGCAATTCCTTAGAGGGCAAAGAATATAAGACCCCACGTAGAGCTCCTACTCCTGCTTGGGATCTCAATTTTGTGTTGGAGAAACTCACTCTACAACCTTTTGAGCCTGCAGCTACTGCCGAGTTGAAATATTTATCATGGAAGACTGCTTTTTGTTGGCCATTACCTCTGCGAGAAGGGTTTCTGAATTACAGGCCCTTATGGCGGTTGAGCCTTTCTTAATTTTCCATAAGGATAGGGTATCTTTGCGTACTAATCCTTCTTTTTATGCCTAAAGTGGTTTCTAGTGTGGCTTTAAACCAAACTATTCATTTGCCTACTTTTTATGCAAACCCCCAAAATAAAGGGGAAAAGATTTTGCACACTTTGGATATACACAGGCAGTTGCGATATTATTTGAGCAGAACTGAAGGGTTCAGGCAGTCTCAGCAGTTATTTGTTTCATTTGCTTTGGGTTCTCAGGGCAAGCCTGTTTCAAAACAAACTATTTCTAAGTGGATTGGGTTTTGTATTGCTTTCTGTTATTCCCATCATGGTAAGGAGATTCCAGCTGGGATTAGGCCTCATTCCACTAGGGCTACTGCCACTTCTACAGCTTTTTAAGGGGTGGCAACTAAAGATATTTTGGAGGCAGCTACTTGGAGTTCAGTGCATACTTTCTCTAAGCATTACCACCTTCCACTTTACTCTAAATCTAGGGCTGGTTTTGCCACTGCAATTTTACAGGGCATTTTGGCAGCTCCTAATGCTTTATAGTTTTGCCATCCTCCCTTACTTCTGCTTTGGGATTCTACCCATATGTAAGGACTGCAGCAATGTGAGATGAAGAACATAGTACAGTTTTGTACCTACCATAAATGTAGATGTTCGAAGATCCACATTGCTGCAGTCCAATTTACCTCCCTCCTTCCCTCTGTAGTTAGAGGCGGTTGTGTGGTTTGGGTTGTAAATATTGTGAATATTGTATATATTGTACATATGATTAGTGCAAGGGTGGTTAGTTGTTTTTTGCTGTCTTTTGGTTTTGGCCTTTCTTTTTAGGGTCTTCTGACATCTGGGGCAAGAAAAGACTGAGGATATGACGTCGGTCATGCGCATTTGTACCCTGACGTCCTGATGTCAGTCTTAAGCGCCTTGACCGACGTCAGCCTAATGCTTTGATATTCGGGCCGACCGAGGACAGCGGACTACCCATATGTAAGGACTGCAGCAATGTGGATCTTCGAACATCTACATTTATGGTAGGTACAAAACTGTACTTTTTGACCAACCTGTGTCTATTGCTGTTAGAAAGTCCTGTATTGCACAGCTTATAAGCAAAGGATTGTGTCAAGATCTAGGCATAGTATCCTTTATGGAAGGTTGGATTAGAAAAGTACTTCTCAGAAAGGTCTTACAAGCATTCAAGGATAATAGTGACAATGAGATGGAGACATGAGGAACATTAGAAACTGTAGCTTGGTACACCTTAATAGAAGAGTAGCTTAGTCCAGTGTGTGATTTTTGGAACGATGTGCAGAAATTGCTATTATGGGAGCCGTGAATGGATCCAAATGCTTGAAAACAGTCCATATAGAAGAATATGCCAATTTATTTTTGTACCTTGTTCCTTTTGTTGGAACTGTAGCAGACTTGAGGATTTGGGTTACCTTGGTTGTGTAAGAAGAGTACCTTGCCATTACTGGCACTAGCATGAAGATGTGGGCAAGACTTGCTGGATGGGTAAGTCAGGAGAGTTTTGAAGGCCTCGGGCATCGAAGCTTCTCCAAAAAATGAGACCAAAGCTTGAAGAATCCAAAATCGAGCTATGACAATGACTTTGGATTTGCTGAGCTTGGATTTCTGAATGAGTTTTAGCATGAAAAGAAATGGAGGAAGTGTAAAGGAGTGCTTGGGGCCATTTTTGAATGAGAGTATCCCTGGGACATTTCCCCAGAGGAGGGATGAAGGAAAAGAAGTTGCTGTGGCATCAGTGAAAAAACAAAATAGGTCCACTGTAAGCTTTCTGCCAGTGACAGAAAATCTTCCATTCCACTGACAGGCTGAGGGACAACTTGTTGCATGAGTAAGGGATGTCTGAGTTTGCCTGCTAGAGAATTGGCTTCTCTCAGAATGTGGGTGGCTATCAATATGTGTTTTATGGACATAGGTGGTATGGGTGAATTTCTCCCCGCTTGTTTATTTGGCGATAATGGAGAACACTGGATTGAGCGTAACTCGCGTCTGTGAATATGAATGTGAGTTACACTCAGTTCAGTGTTCTCTTAGATCCATTCCTGTCAACCTCTTAGAGCCAAAAATCTAGAAAAAGCTGTAAACATTGCGGGGGGTGGGGGAGGCAAAGGCTCCAAGATAGGGGCAATTTAAAATATTTCTCTTACAAACTTAGAACGTTGATGGAATAACAGGTTTTACATTATACATGGATTTTCTGAAGGGTATAAAGTCTGAAACTGGAATGTCTATCATTATTTTCTGTCTTTAGTCCCCAGTGATTTGCTGTTGACTTGCCATAAAACCAAAATTTTATGAGGATCATGCCAAAAATATGAGACAAAAAATCTGGACATTTTGCGAAAATCTGAACAGTTGGGAGGTATGTTTAGATCTTTAATGTTTTCTGTGATGTGAGAAATGTTATGGATCGGTTTACTGTTAAAATTACGAAATTCAAAATAAATTTCGTAATTGAATGTAGAGATGTATTGTTGAATCTGCAGATTTTTGACTGTTCATAAAAGATGAAAATCTGCAGTAATTGCCGAAAAAGTCGAATTCAACATTTTATGGCAATTGATGACAATCCACCCCTTGCCGTAAATCCCTAACTCCTACAAATAACATCCTGTTTTTGCAGGGGGGCAAGCCCCCCTGGACCCCCACATCCCCCAACTATATATTCCAACTCCGAGATTGTGCTACAGTGAGGAAAGGGATGTATTTCCCTAACTGCACTGTACCACGATCTCTGTACATCCCTCCGAATTTATATTAGAGAATGCACTGGGCATTTGGTAATATAAATGTTTGAGCATTCAGAATGTACTCATATGAATTATTCGAACATCTATAGTTTGAATTATTCATATGCGTACATTCTGATGTCGAGATTTAATAGTAAACCTATGTGGTCAGCTGTTTTAGTAGAACAGTGCATGTGTGGATTAAGCGTAAACTGGAGTGCCTTTACATAGAACACTTTATATTTGCTAGTGGTAGCTATTAAAGAGGCTGACGAACTACAACATCCACAAACTGAGCAAATGCAATCTTTACTACATGAAACGTAAGAACTGTAGGTAGCTTAAAGATTGGTGTGTGGGTACTGTGATTCTGGTTCCCCATGTGAAGGCTAATCAGAGGGAAAGAGGTGCCATGCAAGATAATTAGCCAGTGTATCCCTAGTGAATGTGAACAGTAAAAAAGGGACTTTATGGTGTTCACTGTAATTCACAAACATTAAAAAATGATTCCTGTTGCAGAATTAGACTGTTCAAAGTTCAAGTGAGCAAGAGCTAGTTGTCCAGATAAGGGAACACCTCTTGTCTCCTCTTATTTACTGCAGTGACAGACATGCATTTGGGAACACGCTGAATACTAAGTTGATGGGGGAGGTCTGATACTTTTCACACGGGGAACCAGGATCACAGTACTCGCACGTTAGTCTTAAGCTACCTGCTACGTTTCATGTGCTGAAGTTTATTAAGAGATGAAATGTTCACTGAGACTGGTGACCATGAAGAGCATTGGATTGAAGTATTGGCTTTGCTATAGTGACTTGTGTTGTGACAGCAGTGCACATGTGTACAACTATGCTACCATAACACTTCAACCATCATGCAAATACAATGTTTCAGTTCAGTGCGCTTTATTATCGCTGTTTATGTAAAAAGAAAACACTACTATAATGTGAGGGTTATTGCATTAGCACCTTGAGGCAAGAAGTTCTAAAAGCTTGTATTGTGACAAGAACTGCCCTTTTCTCTAAAATGTTAATGGAAAGACTGACTTCTATCTGTAGCTCTACTGCTTGGACAGTCTACCTTTATAATATCTCACCCCCCAGTCCTAGGGGTGACAACATCCATGGTGACTACCATTACAGTGTTGGGATCTATAAATGACAAGTTGTCCAGAATGTGGTTTGGCATGGAATTCCACCAATTCAAGTGAAGCTTACAGGTCTGGGAAACCTTTATATGCTGCATTATGGGATCTGAAACTGCTGAACTTGTAATGCCCAGTGAAGAACTGTCATGTAAAATGTGGCATGTGGGATTATAAAAATGTCTTTTGCCATAAACCCCAATGCTTTTAGGCAAAGTGAGGTAGGGTCTTAGTAGGCTTTCACATTCTAAAGCATTGCTTCTTGTAAAAAAAGGATACTGCCCAGGAGAAGAGGTACCCTGCAAGATAATTAGCCAGTGTGTACCCAGTGAATGTGAACAGTAAAGAAGGGACTTTATGCTGTTCACTGTGATTCACAAACTTTAGAAGAAGATTCCTGTTGTGGAAATTGGACTGTTCAAAGTTCACGTGAGTAAGAGCTAGTTGCCCAGGTTAGGGAACACCTCTTGCCCACTCTTATTTACTGCAGTGACATACATGCATTTGGGGAACACACAGAAGATTGATTTGAAACTAAATGAAGGTGTGACTGGCAACCACCTAGAAGCATAACAGTCGTCCTAGATTCTTTGACTACCATTATGTGGAAATAGGTGTCTTATCCAGTCTCCTCCTTAACAAGGGACTGTTATGACAATTTAGGACATCTCTTATTATAAATTAATTTATGTCATTGATGTCATGGTCCTTTTGGGAACTAAAAAGAATGTGGAGTAGTAATCTGATCTTTTTTGTTATGAGAAGTCTTTTGATGGTCTTTTTTGTATGAAGTGAGACATCAGGTAGTGAGAGAGAGTGGGGCAGGGAGTGGGATATCCTCTGGATGTTACTAACCTTATTCACTTCTTCATCTTTTATTATTTTGCTACTGCTGACCACATTGAGACCAAAGTTTTTGTAGGTTCCACTGCATTCAAAGGACGTATGCTGGGGAGTTTGACACTTCACATCAGAGGTAGTGGTTTTACCCTCTCTCAGATATTCTCCAGATGAAAAAAGGAAAAGCGCAGACCCATTGAAGACAGTATTAAGAAAGGTTATTTTAGTGTCTCAAGTGAAATACATAACATGTGACTAGATGTGATAATGTAGGATTGTGCCAGCAACAGCTGCCAATATTGCAGCCATCTTCACACTAATGAGACAAACACATTGTGAGGTTTGCAGTGGAGGTCATCATTGCAGTCTGTTTTTCTTGTGGTTTTAAAAGTTCTTGGCTAGAGTCGGAAAATTTTTCTTTTCTGTTCCATTGACTGAAAAGGAATTAATCTACCTAATTAATGGGAGTAGTGGAAAAATTAGTGTTTCTTATTTAGCTGAGGTCCTACTTAGCTGTATTCTTATTTAACTGCAAGTACTGTGAGACTACTGTTGGGTGTGTTACTTGGTGGCTTTTGAGATGCCTGCCCCTATTGTTAATTTCATTTTGGAGGCTCCTCCTAGTCTCATCTTATCTGTTCATTTTACTGGTTGCTGAAACACCCAATTGGCATGGCCCACCCCTTAGCCCCTTAGTTTCAGTTAACCTTTGTTTCATATCATTCTACTTAGTGAACACCACTTGAGTATTAATCCATTTCCCACTGTTATTTTAAAAACTGTAAACTGTGGGACTAGATTACCAGTCATTGGCAAGCCAAGGAAGTGCTTCTCAGAAATCAGCTTGGGATTATTGCTTCTGTTTTGCTGCTGGTGAGAGAACAAGAAAGGGGACATTTACTACCCTTCCTAGAGATGATCAGTCACTAGAAAGCCTGAAAATTGCTTCATATGAGCCATATTGGGATTAATGCTACTTTTTTGATTCTGGTGGCAGAAGTGGCAGAGGGCATTGATTCCTGCTGGTCTCTGATTGGGCAGTGTGTATTGGGCTTTACTGATCAGTCTAGTTGCAATTTGGGAAGAACCTCTTCAGAGCCTTTGTGCAGATTGCTGACTGTTGTGTCCAGCTGCTGTAAGGTTCTTTCCAGGCTATCTACAAAGTGAAGACTATAGCAAGTGCACTGAACCCAGCAACAGGTAGGTTAATGCTGCTTATCAGGCAGCAGCAAGGGATTAATGCTACTCTTTGCCTTTAGTGAAAAAAGAAGATAAAGATCATTGATTTTCAACTGCATGGATAACTATCTCCACTAGCAGACAGATATCGGATATCCGCTCCAAACCTCAAAGTGCCTACTTCTCCTTCAATTCACAGTAGTAAGCACCTGGAACTACAGATTTGTGCTTTGAACAGTTTCTGTAGCTGTGGTTGAAAAAGGCGTTCTGAGACAAGGTAGTCATATTTACGGACAACTACCTACTCCTTAAGCAAAATGACACAGTGTGTGAGAGATGCA
The DNA here is from genome assembly GCF_019279795.1 of Protopterus annectens. Lineage (NCBI taxonomy): Eukaryota > Metazoa > Chordata > Ceratodontiformes > Protopteridae > Protopterus > Protopterus annectens. The sequence goes on from NC_056745.1 coordinate 670,296,219, forward strand.
GTTATTTAATAATGTTGGTGGTAAAACACATGAAGACACTACAGATAAGAAGCAGGTTGTCAGTACCAAACTAAACCTATTACACACAGATCAGACAGATAGACCTACATAAGTAGAGGTTCTTAAAAGTAACATTCCTAAAACTCTAAGGCCTCTTGTGTGTAACCGAGGAAACAAGTACACTCAACAAACTCACAACACAGGCAAGTCCCATCTTGAAGCATATATCTAACACTCAGTGTCTCAGTTCAAAAGCCCAAGATGAGGGTCACTGCCAGTTGCCTGTCTGATGTCAAGATTTGCCACATTGTGCAGGCACTCAAGTCCTTGGACCACAAGAATATATGACACTAAATATACACGTAGGCATAAATGACGAGATGTACTTCCTGGAACTGTATAATGGGAGATATGATGGAGCTCTTGGAATGTGTGTCCAGGTAGTTGTGAATTTAGTCTTGAGCATCATTTTGCAATCACCATACAAACAAAAAATTGATTTTTAACAATTGGCTTAGCCTCTGGTGTCATAAAAAGGGGTTCTGATATATATTTGCCTGGGAGGACATGGGTCAATATTACTAACTGCTTTGCCATGGATGGCCTGCACCTGTCCCCACCAAGGCTTTTGTTTATTGTCATACCTTCTATGCCTCTATAGTGCCTTTTTTAGGAAATGTAAGTCTTTAAATGCTTCCAACCTAACAAAACAACATCTGGATAACAAAGTTATAGCTGCTCATTGCTTACATACAGATATTTCAAGCCTGGGCTTTAATGCCGTAGCCTTTCAAGTATACCAGAACAATTGTTCCTATTATAAGTGTCCAGGCTGTTCTTAAAAATATCTAAACTAGTGCTTTTTTAACGCAACTGTTAGTTTATTCCATGCATCAGCTGCTCTGTCAGAAAACCAGCAAGTATACTTCTCATTCCTATAGAATCTTCTACATAGATTGTTTGATTCCTGTCTACTTTTTAATAACCTCAAACATTCTCGGAGGTATTTGTCTCTAAATACCCTATATACCAGAACAAGGTCTCCTCTTAAATATCTGTATGAGAGACTGCACAAGTTTAGATATCTTAGTCTTTCATAATAACTTAAATGTTCACATGCATGAATGTCGTCGGTATATTTCCCCTGTACTTATTCTAATTTACTCATGCTTGATGTTCATCATGCATACAGCTGCAGTCATAACAGATGGGTTTTCCCTGCCGTCAGGCGGGTCCTCGGTCAGCCGAATTCCAAAGTCTAGGTCTGGCGTCGGATGTCGTTGCTTCTTCCCTGACATCAGTGCGACAGGGGTATAAAAGAACCAGCCGATGCCATTTTCTTCTGTCTTTTTTGCCGCGCGGTGCCCGAAACAGAAGCAGTTCGCAAGTGCCAGTCGGCCAGCTCATGAGATTACGAATATTTTTCAACCGAAGACTTCTTGAAAGCTAAGTACCCCATTGGGGAAACTTTTCTTGCCTCAGACCGATGTCAGACAAAGTTAATAATTGCATTTCATGTGGGAAGCAAATACCGCATAAGGATTTCCATTCCCTCTGTATTCCTTGCTTAGGCCCAGACCACGACGTCTCGGCCTGTCGTTTTTGTGCTACATTCAACAGACGCACTATTAAGCATCTGGCGGAGTTCGCCCAACACTATTTTGGCAAAAAGTTTAATTACAACATGTTGGATACTCTGACTCCAGTTTTGAGTAAACGACGCAAAGATAAAGACCGACATACGAGGTCCGCGACTTCTACCGACACCACGCTAAAGCCGGCTACAGGTGCTCCGGTTTTCAGCGAGGCGCCTACGCAGCCCCTGACTACCAATGACATTTCATTAGCGGTGTCTTCTGTGCCCGAGGTCGCAGGCTGTTCGGCCCACGCCACGACTACAGATACCGAAGCCACTCTTGGCAGGGAAACTCAGAGTTCAGACAGGCCTGCCACCTCTCAAGGTGTCTTCAGGCCTTCTTCTTCTTTTTCCATTAAGGCTTACACTAAATCTAAGGCAGCCATGCATTCTAAAAGACAAGCTCCACAGGGCCCCTCTCAAGGCCCCATGACTAAAAAGCAGATGCTCAAAATGGCTGAGGATTTGATTACTCTTATCAGGGGTTCTCAACCCCCCTCGGACAAAAGGCCCAGAGTGGAGGAAGAATACCCTTCCTCGGACCAGGCCTCCATTACTTCAGAACATTCTGAGGACCAGGAACATTCTTACTCCCCTTTCGAAGATTCTGATGCAGAGGAGTCCATTCCTCTGTCCCCCCTGAGGATTACTCTTTTGGGGAACCTTGCATACCTTGAGGGAACACTTCCACTGGGAAGGCCAAGAGTACTCAGACTCCAAGAAAAGGCTCAGGGATTTCCTCTTGCTCCCTCAGCACAGGCCTCTGGCTATACCTCCTGTCTTAGACATACTAGATGGTGTGTATTCAGAGGCCAGCCTTAACCCAGATTCTTTACCTCCAGCTCCAGTCAAGCCTGACAGGTATTACCGGGTTCCTGATTCACACCAATTCCTATACAAAGCCATGCGGCTGACCCAGAAACTATTTCACAGGGTCCCAAGGGAATTAAGGCCTCCACTGCTAAAAATCCATTACCTTCAGAGAGATTCCAGAGCTTTAGAAAGGTGGGGGGAAAAAGGTATACACCTCGGCCACCTTAACCATGAGGGCATTAAACTGTCAGTTCCATATATTAAAGTATCAACAGTTTTTGTTATCTCAATTGAAAAGCAAAATGTCACAACCTGAACAACCAGACTTGAAGGAGTTGCAGGATTTTTTGCATAGTGCAGAGCAAGTGGGTAAACATACCTTGCAATGTGGTTTTGATGCTTCAGAGGCCTCATGTAGAGCTGCTGTTACAGGATCAGTCATACGTAGACATGCTTGACTCAAAGAGCAAACCTTACCAGATCATGTCAAAGCCAAATTACTAGATGCACCTCTTCAAAAGATGTATTGTTTGGTGTTAAAGCTGAGGAGGTATTAAAGAAAATGGAGGAAAAGGCAAAATCAATGCAAACAGTGAAAGATTTCCTACAGGTACAACCCCCACGCTTCAGTAGAAATTGGCCTTCAAAAAATTGGTCCTTTCCGGCCACGGACAGACCTCAAAGAGGTAGATACAGGTGCCCGAGGGGTAGAGGGCAATCTCAAGGATCATTTAGAGGCAGACAATGGCAAACACCTACACCAAGAGGGGGTGAGGATAGTTCACAGCCATTCAGAAAGCAGACCCAATGACTTTCCCCTTTGCATGTCAAGCAAGGCTCAAATGGCAGCACCTTTAGGCAGAAAAACTGGCATTATTTTCGAAAAATTGGCATATTGTCACAAAAGACAAATGGATCCTGGACATTATAGACAGAGGCTACAGATTCCACTTTCACACCCTTCCAAAAATGAGAGGCATGCCAAACCTGCCACACAATCAAAGGGCAGAGGCACAAAAACAAATTTCAGATCTCATGGACATGAAAGCTATTCAAGAGGTACCTGCACAAGAACAGGGTCAAGGTTTTTATTCCAGACTATTCCTGGTACCAAGGAAGGGCAAAGATTGGAGACCTATTTTGGACCTATCCATCCTAAACACATATTTACTCGTACCAAAGTTCAAGATGCTCACATTACAGCAGCTTCTTCCCATGCTGGGCAAGGAGTCTTGGCTGGTAACATTGGACCTCAAGGAGGCATACCTGCATGTCCCAATCAGACAAGATTGCAGAAGATACCTCAGATTTCTTGCAGGTTCATCCCATTATCAATTCTCTACATTGCCCTTTGGCTTATCTACTGTGCCCAGAGTGTTCACGAAATGCCTGGCATCAGTAATTGCCTTCTGCAGACTTCAAGGGATACAAATATACCCATATTTGGACGACTGCCTGATCCATGCAGACAGCAAACACACTCTTCTGAAACACCTGGCATGTGTAATAACGTTGAACTCTTTGGGATACATACTAATACCCTCTCAAACAATAATTTTCCTGGGTGCCAGCTTGGATACAAACACCCAGATGGCCTACCTCACGCCAGAGAAACAAGGGCAATTAACTCAATACTTCAGAAAACTGGCAACCTTCACCAGGCTGACTGCAAGGAAAATCCTGCAGGCTCTGGGATTCATGGCATCTTGCATCCTGCTAATCCCATGTGCAAAGCTGCATATGAGGAAACTTAAATGGTACCTAAAAAACTTATGGTCTCAAACAGCCACAGTTTGGAAACAATCATACCACTGATTCCATGTCTTCAAAAGGAATTTCTGTGGTGGGCTCAAGCATGCCAAAGAAACATGGTCTCCCATTCTGCAAGCCTCAAGCGAATCAAGTCATCACAACAGACACCTCGGACTATGCCTGGGGGGGGCGCACATGACAGATCGGTGCATTCAGGGCAAATGGTCACAAAAAGAAAAGCACCTACACATCAATCAAAAGGAAATGCTAGCAGTAATAAATGCTATTATGGCTTTCAAATACCTACTGCATCCAGGCCAACTATTGATAAGGACAGACAACACCACAGTGATGTAGTACATAAACAAACAGGGAGGAACCCATTCATACCCCCTATGCAGGCTAGCCATGTCTCTTTGGAACATGACTCTGGAATTACAAATCCAACTTCAAGCACAGTTCCTGCCAGGCAAGGAAAACACGCTGGCAGACAACCTGAGCAGAAATGTGACAGATCCACACGAGTGGAAGTTGCATCCTCAAGTTTTTACAATGATAATTCAAGCATGGGGAAGGCCAGACATAGATCTCTTTGCCACCCACAGAAATTACCAATTGACAAAATTCTGCTCAAGGACCTTTCATCCACAGGCCTGGAAAGTGGACGCACTCTCTTTCAGTTGGACAACAATGACGGTTTATGCCTTTCCACCTCTTTCACTGCTGCCCAAAGTTCTATTAAAAGCCAGAGCAGACAGACCAAAGATGATTCTCATTGCTCCAGACTGGCCAAGACAACACTGGTACCCACTTCTGAGGAGCCTGACGCTTTCCCCACCATGGATCCTGCCTCTAATGCCTCTTCTACTGACTCAGCACAACTTCAAAACTCTTCACAGTCAGCTGAAAACACTCAATCTAGCTGCATGGAGGATTCGTTAAATTCACAGCAGACCCTACTCTCCAAGGAGGTGCAGGATGTCATTTTGGAGGCCAGAAGGCCTTCTACTAGAAAAGCCTACTCCGCAAAATGGAAACGGTTTTGTGCCTGGAATCGGAAAAAGGGTCAGAATCCTGGAATACTGAATTTACCTCAAATATTACAGTACCTAGCCGAGCTGTGGACTTTGATTCTCCTCCATCAAAATCCATGCCTCAGCCATTTCTGCAGAGTACAACACTGATCCTCCTTTATTCTCTCACCCTCTCTTAAGACAGTTCCTCAGAGGGGCTAAGAATATAAAACCCCCAAGGAAGCAACCAGTACCTGCTTGGGACCTCAATTTTATTCTAGAAAAACTAACCCTGCCTCCTTTTGAGCCAGCTGCTTCAACAGATCTGCAATATTTGTCATGGAAAACAGCCTTCCTTCTAGCTATCACCTCAGCATGCAGGGTTTCGGAACTACAAGCCCTCATGGCTATGCAGCCTTTCATCATTTTCCATTAGGACAGAGTTTCCTTACGAACCAATCCTTCATTTATGCAAAAGGTAGTATCCAGGGTAGCCTTGAATCAGGCTATCCACTTACCTACCTTTTACCCTAATCCACAAAACAAAGGGGAGAGACTACTACATTCCTTGGACATTCACAGACAGCTCCGTTATTATTTGGACAGAACAAAGCCTTTCAGAAAATCACAGCAACTCTTTGTGTCCTATGCTGCAGGTGCTCAAGGGAAGCCTATTCCCAAACAGACAATATCAAAATGGATAGCCCACTGCATACGCTTTTGTTACTCTTTTCATGGTAAAACTGTACCTACAGGCATCAGATCTCACTCCATAAGGGCCACAGCTACCTTTGCAGCTTTCCTCAGGGGGGTTCCTACCAAAGATATTTTGAAAGCAGCCACTTGGAGTTCTGTACATACTTTCTCCAAGCACTATCACCTACCATTATACTCCAAAACTAGAGCGGGCTTTGCCACTGCAGTCTTGCAGGGCATCCTGGCTCCTCCTAGTTCCACTTAGTGCCTACCACCCCTTTATTAGCTTTGGGATTCTACCCATCTGTTATGACTGCAGCTGTATGCACGATGAACATAGTACAGTTTTGTACCTACCATAAATGTAGATGTTCGAGTGCTAATACAGCTGCAGTCCAGGTTTCCCTCCCTCCTTCCCCTCTTGGGACAGGCCTAATGGCTAACACCTCCTCATACAACCTCATTGGGGTATTCTTTTATGGTGTATTTGCTGGCAACTACTGTTTTTTGATTATATTGCATTTTCATTATTACATAAATTTATGTTTTGCCTTCATTCTGGGGGCACCTGACATCTGGGGCAAGAAAAACTGAAGAAAATGGCGTCGGCTGGTTCTTTTATACCCCTGTCACACTGACGTCAGGGAAGAAGCGACGACATCTGACGCCGGACCTAGACTTTGGAATTCGGCCGACCGAGGACCTGCCTGACGGCAGGAAAACCCATCTGTTATGACTGCAGCTGTATTAGCACTCAAACATCTACATTTATGGTAGGTACAAAACTGTACCTTTTCCTACCATCAAGGCAGAGCTGGGAGTCGTATCTAACTGTCCTGTAGGAGAAAATCAGAACTGTATTGCTTCCTTGAAGCAGTCAAAAACATTCTTCTCAGGATTCCACTGAGGGATCCAGTTCTTCATCAGGGCATTAGTTTATTGATTCAAGCCATAACTAGGCCACCTTTCAATCCAGCAGCTTCATCAGAGCTAAATGTAGCTGTTATCCTGCAAACCTCCTCATTTAATCTTCCATAAGGATAGGGTGTCTCTTCGATCTAGTCCCAATTTTCTTCTCAAAGTGGCCACTGAAGCTGCCCTTAATTATTCCATTAACTTGTTAGTCTTCCTTCCAATTTTTTCCAGTAGAGAATACACTTTGCATTTGCTGAATTTTCACAAATCAACTGAGATTTTATTTACATTGTACCAAGGATTTTAGAAAAAAACAGGTCAACGTTTCCTTTCCTTATTAAGAACTGATTTGGGAGATGTGTGAAAAATCATGTTGTTCAGGTGGCTTTCTGATTGTATTATACTTGCATATAAAGAGAAAGGTCTCTGTCTCACTTTTTCTCTGTTTCAGATATAAAGCTCATTCAGCCAGAGTGGTTGCAGTCTCTGCAGCCTTCTTTGCCAGAGTGCCTTTAGATGACATTTGTGCTGTGGCTACTTCGTCTGCTGTTCACATCTTTGTTTCCCATTACAATCTAGGCCTGCAGTCTAGATCCCGTGCAACTTTGGTTCCACCATTCTTTGGAATATCCTTCCATGAGACCACCCTACAGTGGTAGTAGCTGGGGAATCTTCCCTGGCTCTGAGGTGATGTGGCTGCAGGAAGTGTTTCTTGCATGCTGTCTTGTACTCGGGGAGATATGCTTCATGTAAGCTGCCTACAAATATATCAGTCATGTCAAACATATCGGATGTGTACTTCTTTAGGTCACCATGCATACCCTGTAAAGCAAGTATTGAGGTGTTGTTAGCCTGTCCCTTGATGATAGCCCTGCACAATTTCTGGGTCATGGACACACAGCTGTTTCAGGTATGGACCTGTCACTGGCACTCACTGGCACAATATTTGCCTTTGTTTTCCCTGTGCTCAGTGGAGTTGATGGCAACCAAAGGGTCTGTGCCACGGGGTGGGGGATGTCTCTTTCCTGCAGTACATTACACACTTATCCAGTATGCAGTTACCAATTAAATAAAAGACATGCTCACCTGGGGCATCTTCAACAGAGATTTTTCAGAGGCTGCTTTGCTTCTTTTCCAATGTCTAGGACTCCCACCTTTGCAGCACTTACGGGAAATACAAAAGGGATTCCCAATAGTTCACATTATAAATATTTTTTTCTAGATATGTCCATACAAAAAAGAAACAGCTGATTCTAGATCGAAAGGCTTTGAATACACTCATGCATTAGTCCAAATTTCATCCGCTTTTGGTATAGATATATATTTGTGCTGCTAAAGGTATCCAATGTCTTTACCAAATGTTTGTCTACATCTCTGGTTTGCCTCAGTATAACTAACATTGGATTTTCTGTCTAGATGCATAGCTTCTGGTATGCCCCTCTGAGTCTTTCAACTGCCAGAAATCTATTTAAAAAAATTAAAATTCCACATATTTGAAAGCACATCTCCTTTGTTGCCCTTCCAGCTGATGCATTTCTTAAGAATATGAATATATGCAACATGATTCAGTCCTCCTGTCCCAGTGCAAAGACAAAACTGTAATTCTTCTAGCTAATATTTTGCTATTTGCGCTTATCATGCCAGCAGGTGTATAGCTAGGATTTTTGAAGTTGTACACCAACTTCCAGAATCTAGCCTCCCAATACCACAACTGTAACTCCCCGACATACAGTAGAGTTTCTGTCTTGGCCGCTGACAGCATTTGTCATTCACCACATCCCACCAGGGACCGTCACAATAGGCTGGTCAGACTTTTATCATGGTCTGTCGTCCCCCAACTTTGAAGACTGAGGACTGTAGCAAGATCTTGTTCTGTGTACAGGAGAGCTTCAATTTCAGTTACTTGCATTTTGCAGGTATCCTGCTGTGTAAGGAGAGAATAATTTGCATGAGGATTAGCATATTAATATGTTTCACACACTCGCATCCTCATACAGTCTAGTGCCTGTGTTTCAGGTAGATGCCCCTAATATACAGTAGGTACAAAAAGTGTACACACCCCCTATTAAAATGCCAGGTTTTTGTGATATAAAAAAATGAGACCACAATAAATCATTTCAAAACTTTTCCCACCTTTAATGTGACCTATAACCTGTACAATTCAATTGAAAAACAAATCTGTTGGGGGAAAATATAAAAAATATACAATAAGCTGGTGCATAAGCGTGCGCACCCTTAAACTAGTACTTTGTTGAAGCATTCATAAGCAACCTCTTCAACATATTCTTCAGGAACAGCTCCTGACTCCCCCCCCCCCAACCCCACACACACAGTATTGTTTTAGATCTGCCCATAGCACTACCATGGCCTTATTAACCTTCACAGATACTATTAACAAATCCAGAGATGAAGGTCAACTTGTTTCCTCTGTATTCATTGATCTTTCTCTAAAGCCTTTGTTGTAGTATCTCACTAAAATCTCCTCTTCGTCTTCCCTCTGGCTGTCACAACCCACATTGCTATGGTTTAACAACTACTTAACTGATAAATACCAGTCTGTTAAATGGCTTTTCACTTTTTCTTGGTGTCATTACTAGTGTGGCACAGGATTCCATTCTCAGCCCTCTACTCTTTGTAATATGTTTACTAACAGTTTTTATAAATCCTCTCATCAAGCTTCTGTCATACAAGACTCTGACTCTGCCCCAATATGTATTTTTAACAACCTAATACATCTTCAGAGAACTATTCAGGAAGCTTTTTAACTCTGTTGAAAGTTGGCTAAGGATAATCATCTGCTACTAAATCCCCAAAAAAAATAAATGTTCACTTTTTTTTTTCTAAAATCCCATTTCCATGAAAAAAACAACTTTAAAATTTCTTCTTTAAATAATAACATGATTGAAGCTACCCCACATACAAAACTACTTGGCATGGCAATTGATGACCATCTTAAATTCAGTGTACATACCCACAACAGCCTTCAGAAAATTCATTACAATCTAGGCACCCTACATAGAGTACAAAAATGCTATCAGACTCTGCCAAGGTAACTTACCTCTTTCCTGTATGGAGCCCCTATCATGACCACTCTACAAGCCTCATTTAGTTCTAAAGTTGAACAGTGCTGTAACAAAGTGTGCCAGATTTGCTTGCAACAAACCTTACTAGACCCACCACTGTTTAGCACTAAAAACGCTTAACTGGCATGAGCTTCCTCATCACCTGTCTTATGCTCAGCTCACCTTAACCCATAAAATCATCCATACACCATCCGCTTGCCCAACAATTAAATCCCCTACTCCAATACTGTCTTTCAGTTGGTCACACTCAGTCAAATAATACACAACTGCTTATCTGCAAACCAAAAAGGGCTGCTGGGGGTCTGTCTGTATTCCAACAGTGTAGCTAGAACTTGGGATAAAATTCCTATGTCAGTCCAGTCTATCACATACCTTCATCTTTTCGCATCATTACTAAAAGACTTCCTCTTTGCTTCTTGGCTTGATCCTGCTCCTTATTTGGGCCATAGTTCTCTAAAACCCTTAATCATCTTTCTTATACCTCCTTTAAAAGTAAACTTGTCCCTTATCCCTTCTTAACTCTGTTAGAGGAGCTAACACTTGCTCATTTGATTACTATTCCATCACTAGTACTTTGTTAATGCTCAAAAGCTTCTCTCCTCTAAACCCTTTCTCATTTTCCACATTTCACTAATCTATGCCTAAAGTCTTATACAAGTTTACTTCTATCTTGTATTTCCTGAATCTACAAAACTATACCTTCACAGACAACTTATATTGATATGCCATGTATTCACTGAAACTGCATTAAAGATTGTTGTTGCAAATATTGATTGCATTAAATATAATAACTTGAAGCTTTTCTCTCCAGGCCTCTGCTGAAAAAAAAAAAAAAATGTTTTTGTATCTTACAGTTGTGTTGCTGCAAAAGCCCTGACATTATCCTTTTTGGGCAGAGTAAATGCCACCTCCAACTTCAGACCAATAGCTATTGTTTCCCCACTTTCAAAAATCCTGCATATATGTGTCCATACTCAACTCATGTCATATTTCAAACAACCTTCTTTAATACTGCTTCTGCCCAGCAGTACCATGTGTACTATGTACTGTGAAATGTTGATGTTAAGTTGTCTATCTCGCCTTCATTCTTGCTGGTTCTCTGAACATCAACAAGCTGTTCAAAGGAAATCCTCAATCTCCACCTTTCAACACACCCCCACCGGGGTCCCACAAGGTTCTATTTAGGACCACTACTCTTCAATATATTCAACAACTTTCACCTTGCCATCCCTGACTCATCAATAATCCACTGTAAAGATGACTGAACTATCATCTGCTCTGCACCCCCCCCCCCCCGTCTGACCTACTTCTAAAAACTCAGTCAGCTTTCTCTAAAACTGAATCCTGGATGCAAAATAACCATCTTGCCCTTAATGCTAATAAAACAAAACTTATGATCTTTTCCCCCTCTAGAAACTCTCTAATAGACAAAAACTCTTTTGCAGTACTCAGTAGCGATAACATCCCAATTGAAATCGTATCTAATACCAAACTCCTTGGTTTTGTCATTGACGAGCATCTAAAATTTGACACCTATATTCAATCCACCATTAAAAAAACACCAAAAACTAGGACTTCTATACAGGCACAACTGTTACTTTTCCCCCTCCAACAGAAAAACCGTAGCATCTTCCTACTTCTCCCCTCTCATGTATGGTACCCCCCTGTTAAACAATCTCCAACTCTGTCTACAATCCAAGCTCGAATCAAGCTATAATAAAATAAACAAATTTGCTACCAACCCAAAATACTTATCCCACCACTGGCACTCTCTGCATACTCTACAGTGGCTCAAACTTCCCAGTTACTTGACCTTGCTTAAACTCACTAATGCCCACAAGCTCATCCACAAACCTACTATCTGCCCCTCTCTCTCTACTGCACTAAACCTCTACATCCCCAACTGCTCACTCAGATCAGAAAACTAAAACCTTCTACAGATCTACAAACCATCACGACCCCCTGGCCACCTCCTACTTTCCTTCTCCATTTCTAAACTATGGAACTGTCTATCTCCCACTCTTCGCAATACCCAGGACCACACTAAATTCAAATCTCTCTAGTTCTCCTATCTTACTACTAAATGGATATGCACACCCCACTCCCTAACTTAAATTCCCCCTCTAGCCATCAACCTCTCCACCCTCTCTACAACAACTGCTTCTATAATCACCCCACGATACCCTAATGCGACAGACACCTATTGTACCCAGTCCTCTCTCTTACTCAAACTATTACCGTAACTTTTTTTTTAGTGTGTGTGTGTGTGTGTGTGTGTGTGTGTGTGTGTGTGTGTGTGTGTGTGTGTGTGTGTGTGTATGTATGTATATATATATATATATATATATATATATATATATATGTGTGTGTGTATGTATTATTAATTCACAAATACTTACATGTTCTGTGTCAAAAATGTCATGTTATTGTATGCTGTATTTCTCTGTGAATTAATTGTATGTTACCACATTATTTTATTGTGCGCTGTATACTCTCAACAATTTAATGTATATTCTATTTCTATTCATCTCCGGGCCTCCACTGAAAATGGGCTCTTCGTGGCCCAGTAGTATTTTCCAGTTATCAAACTAAAATAAGTAAATCAATTTTACAGGCTGCCAGTGTCCATTAGAGACATAAGTGCCAAACTTGGGATGAATTTCCTGTTCCCCATCCAGCTGTCTAAGTTGCACTTGAGTTAGGGAGGAACTATGCTTTATACAGGTGAAGTTCCAGAAAAGGGGTAGTCTCTAGGATGCATACCTGTCTTTCCAGGATGTCCTATTTGTATCACAGGCAAAGTTTAAGTAAGACAGGTAAGCTTTATTTTGGAGATATGCAGGAGGTCCATCAGGGTGGGTCCAACAATACCTTGTATGCCAGGCATATATCTCTCCTCAACAGCCTGTAAGAGACTGAATACAGAAATAGGACTTTGAGGCAGTCTGCATAATACATGTTACTTATTCCCTGTATTCTTTTAGTGAGGAACCTCTATGGATGTCCCAGTTGTTAGATGTGCCTGGTTAGGTACATACCAAATGGGGCATTGTACTGAAATGATAGGTCTAATGAATGCTGAATGCATTGGAAAAATGACCTCTTTGGACCTAGATGCCATACCCTTGTTTATAAGTTGCACAGCATAGAATGATTTCCTAACTACTGTAGATATGTGATGGTCAAAGGCTAAATTACTTTCTGTGTGTGTCCCCAAAGTGTGTTGTCAATATGATAGTTACCAGAGCTGGATGACTTCCCAAAGGATACCATTATGTGTTTCTTGGCATTTAGTTTTAGTCCATGGCTCTGACACAAGTTATATTCTTTGACTACTCCTGACTTTCATTCATCTGCAAATTTGCTCAAGCCAGAGGCCATTGATAATGGCCTTGACTTTAGAGAAATAAATTCCAAAAAGGAGCAGTCCCAGGACTGATCCATAAGGGACTTTGTTTTGTGGCTGGTCTCTTTGTAGAGGTGGACTCTACAATTCTAACTTCCTAGGTCCTGTCTGTGAACCAGCTATTTATCAACTTGGTGATATAAGGGTTTATATCTAACTTCTTGAGTTTGTCAGAAATGCCAGAGAGGATATTGTCAAATGCCTTAACTAGGTCGGGGTAGGAAGTGTGAATCATTTTTCCCTCATATGTTGCTTTGATATCCTTCACCAAAAAGTCCACCAGGTTGAGTAGGCATGGCCTGCCTTGACGAAACCAAATTGGGTTGCTTCCAGTGTCTGGAGGTTTCCTATGTCATTATTGATCATTTCCATGATGATTCTTTCCATGCCTTTGTATATGAGACTAGTGAGAATTGAGTCTGCAGTTTCCAGGGTCTATAGATGGCCCACCTTTCTGCAGAGCGATTCCTGTTGCTGTTCTCCATTCATAAGACATGAAGCCTTACTGGAGGCTACAGTTAAATAGCGATTCCAGAGGTCCTGATAGGTCATGTTTTATGCTATTTAAAAGGCATCCTGAGATATTGTCTAGGAGCATCGATGACAGTGTTCTTGGTCTTAGAGTATTGAGGACCTATTTCCTAATGATAGTAGAGGTAGTTATATTTGATGGTAATTCCTGAGGGGAAGTCAAGGGGACAGAAGTAAGGTTGAAGGTGAGTTTACTAGTAGGCTTTCTGTATCTTCTGGCTTCTCTCTCTTTTAATTTCTCCAAATCTTTTGGGTTTCTAATACCTTGATGGGAGTGGACCCCATTCCTAAGTCAAAGTTTGATTTAAAGTTCATGAAATTAGTATTATTTCAATCTTTGATGTCAGCTAGAAGTGCTCTTCACAGCACTTGCAGTGTGCCCAGTAATGATGACTCCTGCAATTTGCATGGAGTTACATGTATTGATCATCATCATCATCTTCTTTTGGATGTCCCCGGCAGGGGTTGCCACAATGGATAATCCTTTTCCATTTCTTCCTGTCCTGTGCATCTTGCTCTGTCACACCAACCACCTGCATGTCCTCTCTTACCACATCCATAAATCTTATCTTAGGCCTTCCTCTTTTCCTGTTACCTGGTAGCTTCATCCTTAGCATCTTTTCCCAATATACTCAGCATCCCTCCTCAGCACATGTCCAAACCAATGTAATCTTGCCTCTCTGGCTTTGTCTCCAAACCTTCCAACCTGGGTTGGCCCTCTAATATACTTTATTCCTAATCCTGTCCACCTCATCACACCCAGTGCAAATCTTAACATCTTTAACTCTGTCACATCCAGCTCTAACTCCTGCCTTTTTGTCAATGCCACTGTCCCCAACCCATATAACATAGCTGGTCTCACTACTCTCTTGTAGACCTTCCCTTTCACTCTTACTGGTACTCGTCTGTCACAAATCACTCCTGACACCCTTCTCCACCCACTCCACCCTGCTTGTACTCTCTTCTTCACCTCTCTTCCACACTCACCATTACTCTGAACTATTGATCCCAAGTATTTAAACTCATCCACCTTCGCCACCTCTACTCCTTGCATCCTCACCATTCCTCTGTCCTCCCTCTCATTCACACACATATATTCTGTCTTAGTCCTGCTGACCTTCATTCCTCTTCTCTCTAGAGCATATCTCCATCTCTCCAGGGTCTCCTCCACCTGTTCCCTACTCTCACTACGGATCACAATGTCATCTGCAAACATCATAGTCCACAGGGACTCCTGTCTGATCTCATCTGTCAACCTGTCCATCACCATTGCAAATAAGAAAGGGCTCAGAGCTGATCCTTGATGTAATCCCACCTCCACCTTAAACGCATCCGTCACTCCCACCGCAGACCTCACCGCTGTCACACTACCCTCGTACATATCCTGTACCACTCTTACTTACTTCTGACACTCCCGACTTCCTCATACCATACCACAACTCCTCTCTAGGCACCCTGTCATATGCTTTCTCTAAGTCTACAAAAACACAATGCAACTCCTTCTGACCTTCTCTGTACTTCTCCATCAACACTCTCTGAGCAAACATTGCATCTGTAGTGCTCTTTCCCGGCATGAAACCATACTGCTGATCACTAATCATCACGTCCCTTCTTAACCTAGCTTCCACTTCTCGTTCCTATAACTTCATGCTGTGACTGATCAATTTAATCCTTTTGTAGTTACTACAACTCTGCGCATCACCCTTATTCTTATAAATCCGTACCACAACACTTTTTCTCCATTCCTCAGGCATCGTCTCACTTTCCAAAATTTCATTAAACAGTCTGGTTAAAAACTCCACTGCCATTTCACCTAAACACCTCCATGCTTCCACAGGTATGTCATCTGGACCAACAGCCTTTCCATTCTTCATCCTCTTCATAGCTATCCTCACTTCCTCCTTGTTAATCCATTGCATTTCATGATTCACTATCCCCACATCATCCAACCTTCTCTCCCTCTCATTCTCTTCATTCATCAACCCCTCAAAGTACTCTTTCCATCTGCTCATCACACTCTCCTCACTTGTAAGTATGTTTCCCTCATTATCCTTTATCACCTTTACCTGCTGCACAACTTTCCTAGCTCGGTCCCTCTGTCTAGCCAATCGGTACATGTCCTTTTCTCCCTCCTTAGTGTCCAACCTTTCATACAACTCTTCATATACCTTATCCTTAGCCTTCGCCACCTCTCCCTTTGCCATGCACCTCATCTCCTTATACTCCTGTCTACTTTCTTCATCTCTGTGACAATCCCACTTCTTTGCCAACCTCTTTCTCTGTATACTCTCCTGTACTTCCTCATTCCACCACCATGTCTCCTTGTCATCCTTCCTCTGTCCAGATGTCATACCAAGCACCTTTCTAACCATCTCCCTTACTAGCTGCTGTAGTTACCCAGCTATTTGATAACTGTTCACTGCCACCCAGTGCTTGTCTTAACTCTTCCCTGAATTCCACCTCACAATTTCCCTTTTTCAATTCCCACTATTTGATCCTTGGTGCTGCCCTCACACTCCTCGTCCTCTTCTTGATCACCAACATCATCTTACAAACCACCATCCTTTGCTGCCTAACTACACTTTCCCCGGTCACCACTTTACAGTCTCCATTCTTCTTCAAACTGGCCCTCCTACATAAGATATAATCCACCTGTGTGCATCTTCCTCCACTCTTGTATGTCACCCTATGTTCCTCCCTCTTGTTAAAATACATATTCACCACAGCCATGTCCATCCTTTTCGCAAAATCCACTACCGTCTGACCTTCTGCATTCCTTTAACACCATACCTACCCATCACTTCCTCCATCCCCTCTGTTCCCTTTACCAGCATGCCCATTGAAATTTGCTCCAATCACCACTCTCTCACCCTTGGGTACAGTCATCACCACTTCATCCAACTCACACTAAAATCTTTCTTTCTCGTCCATCGCACACCCAACTAGTGGAGCATATGCACTAACAACATTCATCATTACACCATCAATTTCCAGCTTCATAAACATCACTCTGTCCGACACTCTTTTCACCTCCAAAACACTCTTAGCATACTGTTCCTTCGGGATAATGCCTACACCATTTCTCCTCCCATCCACACCATGATAAAACAATTTGAACCCACCTCCGATACACCTAGCCTTACTCCCCTTCCATCTGGTCTCTTGCACACACAATATACCAACCTTCCTTCTGTCCATCATATCGGCTAGCTCTCTCCCTATACCAGTCATACTGCCAACATTCCGACCCTCACTACCACAGTCCTAGCCTTTCTCCTCTCTTCCTGCCTTCGGCCGTGCCTTCTGCCTCCTCTCCTCCTTCAGCCAACAGTAGCCCAATTTCTGCCAGCACCTTGTTGGCTAACAGTACTGGTGGCAGTCGTTAACCCGGGCCTCGACCGATCCGGTATGTAAATATGTACTGGTGTCTGCATGAATGAGTTGGCCAAGTTTTGCGCCGGATGCCCTTCCTGACACAACCCTCCCCATTTCTCCGGGCTTGAGACCAGCACAAAGAAATGCACTGGCTTGTTCATCCCCAGTGGTTGGGTTACAGAGTTACATGTATTGATAACATATCTAAATATGACTGTAAATACTTTCTTACTGTTTGGGTATCTTCCACATTGCTCTCATTTCTGACTGCAAATCATGATATTTTATGACTCTCTGTCTCTATGTACGCAAGACACTGTAGTCACTTGGTGTAGCGATTTTGATGATCAGTGCTTACTTTTGTCTTATTTTCATGGACCACTGTGTCTGGTTTTCTCGCATCTATCTTTTGAACTGTTGGTAATGGGTGATCCCATGTAATGTAGACTTCATTTTCTGTGATGCTTTATGGCTCACGTTTCCAGTGTTTTACAGTGACTTCAGTATTATGTTTGCCCAATCCCCAGTGCAGCAGTCTTGCCACATTATTATGCCTTTCACTATTCATTCCTTCTGCCATTAGTGTATCACAACCAACAACAAGGTGTGCAACTGTTTCCAATTCTGTTTTGTTTCTCCTACATACTCCATGGACTTTGTAAACCAACATGTACATAGCCCACTGTCTTGAGCTGCCAATATTAACCTTTAATCTTTTGGTCTGAATTCACCTCTCCTTAACCATTCCTGCATTCGATCCTGAACAACATGAGGTTCTTCCAGTTTTTTATACTTGCGGCTATATTTATGCACTTTCCACATTTCTTGCCTTCTGTTCTGATCCTTCACCTTATATTTTTTCTTTTGTTTTTTGGCACATTCAGTTGCTGCCTGATTTTTATCTATGTCCGGTTTGATTTTCATTCCTGCTTGACGCCGATATGCTTCTGGTAGACTAGGAAGGGACATCCTCATAGATTTATTCTCCTCATGGTCAAAACTTTCACTATGTTTGGTTCTTGTGAGGTCAGCAGACATATATGCAGTCCCACGATTGCAGATCTATACATGTAATCAGATGTTCTTCGTCTCACATTGCTGCAGTAATAACCTGTGGGTAGTCCACTGTCCTCGGTCGGCCCGAATACCAAAGTGTTAGGCTGGCGTCGGTCATGGTCGCTCAGATCTGACGTCAGTACGCAGTAGTACTAAAGCGCATGACCGACGCCATATCCTCAGTCTTTCTTGCCTAATGGTCCGAAGCAGAAGCAGCGTTTGGAAGTGCCGTCGCCCTGAAATTTTCGTATTCTGAGTTTCAGACCAAGACCAAGTTGGCTAAGGAATATTTTTGTCTTTTCTTGCCTCAGTTAAATCCGGATGTCAGAAAAGGTTAATAATTGTATTTTGTGGGAAACAGATACCTCATAGGGACTACAACTCTCTCTGTATTCCTTGCTTGGGCTCCGAGCACCCGCCTGAAGTCGGGTGTCGCTTAGATTTAATAAGCGCACCATTAAACACAGGTTAGACTGTGCTAGACTTGTTTTCGTAAGCGTAACCATAATATGCCGCCGGATCCTCCGACGCTAAAAGCGAAAGGATAAATCGATGAAGTCTACAGGACGAAGTGTCGTCTATGCGGACGGGTTCTATGGAAACTACGGTTGAATCTGTGGATCCAGCCGAGGATGTTCTTCATTCCACATTGCTGCAGTCCTAACTATTGGGTAGTCCGCTGTCCAGTCGTATATGGCTGACGCCGGTCAGGCGCATTAGACTGACGCCAGTACGCCAGGGTACTAATGTGCATGACGCCATATCCTCAGTCTTTTTGCCGCATGGTCCGATGCAGAAGCAATTTTGAGTGCAGGTTGGCGTTCTGAAAGTTTCTGAAGTCAGAGTTTCAGACCGAATCAAAGTTATTGGTACTCCCTAGGGAATATTTTGTTTTTCTTGCCTCAGTATTTAACCGATGTCAGAAAAAGTGAATAACTGTATTTCTTGTGGGAAACAGATACCTCATAGGGATTACCATACTTTGTGTATACCTTGTTTAGGCCTGAGCACGGTTGTTGGATGCTGCTCTTGTGCTAGATTTAACAAACGCACTATTAAGAGAAGGTTAGACTGTGCCAGGTTAGTGTTTGGGAAGCGTTGTAATTATAAAATGCCGTTGGATGCTCCGACACCCGCCTGCCAAAAGCGCAAGGATAAAGCAGCAAAGCCTAGAGTGGAAGAAACGACAGTCCCAGACGTCGGTTCTTTAGAAGGCTCAGTGGAGCCGGAGGTTCTGCCAGGAGTTTCTTTTCAGGAGTCTCGAGACTTTACTGTTACAGGATGTATCCTCTCAGGAAGTAGGCCAGGCTGAGGCGGCTTCTCAGGTGGCTGTTCTTCCCTCTCTTCCTAAGGTGGTTAGAGCCTCCCCTTCTGTTTCCAAGGCTTCTTTGAGAGGCAGGCCAAGTTTAGCTTCAGTGGGGGTTTCTCCTAGTGCTTCAGGGTCTTTGCCTAAGAAACATATGCTTAAAATGGCAGAGGATTTGATTACTATGATAAGAGGTTCTATGCCCCCTCCTGATAAGAGGCCTAGGGTGGAACCAGAGTTTGAGAGTTTTGAGCAATGCACGGAGGCTTCTGAGTCTTCGGCTGAAGACTTGCAGGAGTATCCTCCTTATTCTGATTCTGATGTGGATGATTCTACTCCTTCAGCTTCTCCTCCTGAGGATTTTTCATTTTCAGAGACTCTGCATTCCATGAGGGAGCATTTTAAATGGGAAGGTCAAGATTTCTCTGATTCCAGGAAGAGGCTTAGGGAATTCTTGTTTTACCCCAGCATAGGCCTTTAGCTATACCTCCTGTTCTGAATGTGGTGGAAGATGTTTTGCAGAGGCTTCCTGAATCCTGATTCTTTGCCTCCTGCCCCAGTTAAACCGGATAGGTACTATAGGGTGCCTGAAGCTCATAAGTATCTTTTAAGAGTCCTAGGGCAGACCCGAAACTGTCTCTCAGGGGCCTAAAGGTGTGAAGGCCTCAGTTGTTAAAAATCCTGTCCCTCCTGATAAAGAGGCAGGGCTTTGGATAGATGGGGAAAGAAAGTGTATACTTCTTCCACTTTAGCCATGAGGGCTGAATTGTCAGTTTCACATGTTAAAATATCAGAATTATCTCCTTTCACAGTTGAAATCTAAGGTGGATGCTCTGGAAGGTATTGAGTGTAAAGAGTTGCAGGATTTAGTTCATGTGTCTGAACAAGTGGGTAAACATTCCTTGCAGTGTGGTTTTGATGCGTGCAGGCCGCCTCGAGGGTGGCTGCCACTGGTTCTGTTCTTCGTAGGCACGCCTGGTTGAGAGATCAGAATTTAGCTGAGCATGTTAAAACAAGGATTTTGGATGCTCCTTTACAGTCTGATGTGTTGTTTGGTTCTGCCTGTGGAAGCAGTTTTAAAGAAAATGGAGGACAAGGCGTTAAGATTTTTGCAGGTGCAGCCTCCGAAGTTTAGTAGAAATTGGACTACTAAGGGATGGACTTATCCTGCTTATGATTCCCAGTCTAGGGGTAGGTCTAGACGTGGTAGGGGCAGAGCTCAGGGTTCTTTTAGGCCTAGGACAGGGAGTTCCCCTGCTCAGACTTCTGGTGAGGGCAGGGGTCAGTCCTTTCGTAAGCAGACCCAATGACCTGCATTTTCAGCTGCCAGTTCATTCTCGCCTGGCAGCACCTTTGGGAGGAAGGCTGTCTCTTTCAAAGAAAATTGGGATTTAATTACCCAAGACAGATGGGTTCTGGATATCATTCACCACGGTTACAGGTTTTATTTCCATACCTTGCCTCCTTTCAAAGGCATGCCAGACATTCCTCCTCTACAAAGAGCAGAGGCTCACAAGCAAATTTCTCTGTCGCTCCAAATAGGGGCCATTCACCCAGTTCCTGTGCCAGAAAGGGCCTAGGATTTTATTCTCGCCTGTTCCTAGTACCAAGAAGGGGAACACGTGGAGACCAATTTTTGGATTTATCTATCCTCAACACTTATCTGGACATTCCCAAGTTCAAAATGTTGTTACAACAGCTTTTACCTCTGCTGGGCAAAGATCACTGGATGGTAACTTTAGATCTCAAGGAAGCTTACCTTCATGTGCCTATAAGACTAAGTTGCAGAAAGTATCTGCTGAGCTGGAAATTCTCATTATCAGTTCTCTGCATTGCCCTTTCTTATCTACTGCACCCAGAGTATTTACAAAGGTTCTGGCTCCAGTGATAGCTTACTTCAGGCTAAAAGGAATTCAAATCTATCCTTACTTGGACGACTGCCTGATTCTGGCTCAAGAAAAGGAAGACCTTCTACAGCATTTGAAATATGTCATAGCAGTGCTAAGATGCCTAGGGTATTCTGTGAACGAAATAAAGTCCAGTCTAGTACCCTCTCAAGACATGTGCTTTCTGGGTGTGAGACTGAATACAGCAGCCCAGATGGCCTTTTTAACCCCGGACAAACAAAAGAATCTTTCCAGTTACTTCCATCAACTATCTCTTCAGTCTGGGCTGACTGCAAGGACAGTCCTTCAAGCCTTAGGGTTCATGGCATCTTGTATTCTGGTGCTTCCCAATGCCAAACTGCATATGAGGAAGCTGCAATGGTATCTCAAAATTGTATGGACACAGCACTGCCAGGATTTGGACACTGTCATTCAAATAATACCTTGCATTCAAAAGGAATTTTTGTGGTGGGCTCAGGAATGTCACCTAAACAAGGGACTCTCTGTGACCCGGCCAGAGGCGGTCAGATTCTAACGACAGATGCCTCAGACAATGCTTGGGGAGCTCATCTAAATGGAAAGTGGATACAAGACAAGTGGCCTGCCAGACTACAGCATCTACATATCAACATGAAAGAGATGTTAGCAGTCCAGTTTGCATTAATGGCTTTCAAGGAATTACTTCTTCCAGGGCAGGTGTTGATTCTAACAGACAACACAACTGTCATGTGGTACATCAACAAACAAGGGGGAACACATTCTTACCCATTGTGCAGGCAAGCAATGATTTTATGGGAGGCTGCGCTCAGCTTGCAACTAACTCTTCAGGCAAGGTTTCTGCCGAGCACAGAACTCCTTAGCAGATGTGTTAAGCAGACAAATCATGGATCCCTAGTGGAAACTGGATCTTCATGTATTTCAAAAGTTGACAGTGTCATGGGGAACTCCAGACATAGATCTGTTCGCTTCTCCACTAAACCATCAGCTGCCAAAGTTTTGCACAAAGAGGTTTCATCACACAGCTTGAAAGTGGATGCTCTTTCTTTCAGTTGGAAAAATCTTCATGTATGCTTTTCCACCTCTGCCTCTTCTTCCAAAGGTGCTTCTAAAGGTCAGACAAGACAAGCCAAGGATGATTTTAATAGCTCCAGATTGGCCTCGGCAGCACTGGTACCCATTACTGAGGAGTCTGGTAAGGAAGCCTCCATGGCCTTTACCCTTGATTCCACCTGTTGTCTCAGAGGGACGGTCACCTGCTCAATGTCAAGCTTCACTCTTCATCTAACAGCCTGGCATATTCTGTTTTGAAAGACAGCAGGTCTCAACTTCCTCAACAAGTTTTAAATGTGATTATGGAAGCCAGAAGACCTAGTACAAGGAAAGTGTACGCAGAAAAATGGAAGAGATTTTTATTTTGGAGTGCAGCAAACAATTTGGAGATTTCTGAGCCTAATTTGAGTGTGGCTCTTCAATATCTTACTGAGTTATTGGACAAAGGTTTGTCTTTCTCTTCCATTAAGATTCATGCTGCAGCAATTTCAGCTCACTATGATTGTGACCCACCATTGTTTTCGTATCCTTTGTTCAAGCAATTTCTTAGAGGGCAAAGAATATAAGACCCCCACGAGCTCCTACTCCTGCTTGGGATCTCAATTTTGTGTTGAAGAAACTTACTCTACACCTTTGAGCTCGCGGCTACTGCTGAATTGAAATACTTGTCATGGAAGACTGCTTTTTTGTTGGCCATTACTTCTGCAAGAAGGGTTTCTGAGTTACAGGCCCTTATGGCGGTGGAGCCTTTTTTGATTTTTCATAAGGATAGGGTATCTTACGCACTAATCCTTCCTTTATGCCTAAGGTGGTTTCTAGTGTGGCTTTAAACCAAACTATTCATTTGCCTACTTTTTATGCAGATCCCAAAATAAATTTTGCACACTTTAGATGTACACAGGCAGTTGCGTTATTATTTGAGCAGGACTAAGGATTTTAGGCAGTCTCAGCAGTTGTTTGTTTCTTTTGCTTTGAGTTCGCAGGGCAAGCCTGTGTCAAAACAAACTATTTCTAGGTGGATTGGGTTTTGCATTGCATTTTGTTATTCCCATCATGGCAAGGAGATTCCAGCTGGGATTAGCCTCATTCCACTAGGGCTACTGCCACTTCAACAGCATTTCTAAGGGGTGGCAACTAAGGATATTTTGGAGGCAGCTACTTGGAGTTCAGTGCATACTTTCTCTAAGCATTATCACCTTCCTCTCTACTCTAAGTCTAGGGCTGGTTTTGCCACAGCTATTTTGCAAGGCATGTTGTCAGTTCCTGCTTCCTTATGATTTGCCAGCCTCCCGCACTCTGCTTTGGGATTCTACCCAATTAGGACTGCAGCAATGTGGAATGAAGAACATAGTACAGTTTTGTACCTACCATAAATGTAGATGTGATCCACATTGCTGCAGTCCAATTTACCTCCTCCCTTCCCCTCTGTGTTTAGGGGTGTGTGTAGGTGAGGTTATATTCTAATTTTGTATATGTTGTACATATTTTTGGTGCAGGTATGTTTGGAGTTTTTGGTTTTGGACTTATCTTTTCAGGGTCTTCTGACATCTGGGGCAAGAAAAGACTGAGGATATGATGTCGGTCATGCGCATTAGTACCCTGACGTACTGACGTCAGTCTGACCGACGTCAGCCATATACTTTGGTATTCGGGCCGACTGGACAGCGGACTACCCAATAGTTAGGACTGCAGCAATGTGGATCCTCGAACATCTACATTTATGGTAGGTACAAAACTGTACTTTTCAGCTGAATCACAGGGGGAGCCTTTAATCTTACAGGAATTGGCCTCTAAGGAGTTAGGTCAGGCCGAGGGGGCCTCTCAAGTTTCTGTAGTTCCTTCTTTACATAAGGTTGTTAGGCCTTCTACTTCTGTCACTAAAGCCCCTTCTAAAGCTAGACCTGGTCCTTCTGGTACAGGTGGCAGCCCTAGTTCTTCAGGCTCTGTTCCTAAAAAACATATGCTGAAAATGGCAGAGGATTTGATTACTTTAATCAGAGGTTCTATGCCCCCTCCAGATAAGAGGCCTAGGGTGGAGACAGAGGTGGGGGATGCATTCCTCAGATTACTCGTGAGTCTTCAGCTGAGGACATTCAGGATTTTCCTCCCTATTCTGATTCGGATGCAGAGGATTCCTGTCCTTCTGCTTCTCCTCCAGAGGATTTTTCTTTTCTGAAACCCTGCACTCCATGAGGGAGCATTTTAAGTGGGAAGGTCAGGATTTTCAGATTCTCGTAAGAGGCTTAGGGAATTTTGTTTTACCACAACATAGGCCCTTGGCTATTCCCCTGTCTTGGATGTTGTTCAGGATGTTTTTCTGAAGCTTCTCTTAATCCTGATTCTTTACCTCCTGCCCCTGTCAAGCCAGACAGGTATTACAGAGTTCCAGAGGCTCATAAATATTTGTATAAGAGTCCTAGAGCTGACCCGGAAACTATTAGTCAGGGACCTAAGGGTGTCAGGGCTTCTGTAGTGAAGAATCCAGTTCCTCTGGATAAAGATTCTAGAGCTTTGGATAGGGGTAAAAGTGTATACCTCCTCCACGCTAGCTATGAGGGCTTTGAATTGCCAGTTTCATATGCTGAAGTATCAGAATTTTCTGTTAAGCTAGTTGAAATCTAAGGTAGATGCTTTAGCTGAGGGTATAGCGTGTAAGGAATTGCAGGACTTAGTTCATGCCTCTGATCAGGTAGGTAAGCATTCCTTGCAGTGTGGCTTTGATGCTCTTCAGGCTTCTTCCAGGGTGGCTGCCACTGGTTCAGTTATCCGTAGGCACGCCTGGCTTAAGGATCAGAATTTGTCAGAGCATGTTAAAGCTCGAATTTTGGATGCTCCCCTTCAATCTGAAGTTCTTTTTGGTTCACCTGTGGAGTCAGTTTTGAAGAAAATGGAGGACAAAGCTAAGTCCATGCAGACGGTTAAGGAGTTTTTACAAGTGCAGCCCCCTAAGTTTAGCAGAAATTGGCCTGCAAAAGGATGGGCTTATCCTTCTTCTGAGTTTCAGTCTAAGGGCAGATCTAGACGTGGTAGGGGGCAGAGCTCATGCTCAGGGTTCTTTCAGACCTAGGACGTGGAGTTCTCCTGCTCAATCTTCTGGTGAGGGCAGGGGTCAGCCTTTTCGTAAACAGACCCAATGACCTGTATCTCCAGCTGCCAGATTCCTCCTGTCTGGCAGCTCCTCTAGGAGGAAAGTTGGCACTTTTCAAGCAAAATTGGCTTTTGGTCACCCAGGACAAATGGGTGTTGGACATTATAAATCGAGGCTACAGGTTTTATTTTCACACCTTGCCTCCTTTCAAAGGCATGCCGGATGTACCTCCTCAGCAAAGACTGGAGGCTCACAAGCAGATTTCTTTACTTTTACAAATGGGGGCTATCCAGGTGGTACCTCCAGAAGTAGGCCTAGGATTTTATTCTCACCTGTTTCTTGTGCCAAAGAAAGGAAACACTTGGAGGCCAATTCTGGATTTGTCCATTCTCAATACATACCTAGACATTCCAAAGTTCAAGATGTTAACCTTGCAGCAACTTCTGCCTCTGCTAGGCAAAGATCACTGGATGGTAACTCTGGATCTCAAAGAGGCTTATCTTCATATTCCTATCAGGCCCAGCTGCAGGAGGTTCCTGCGCGGCTGGTACTTTTCATTATCAGTTCTCTGCATTGCCCTTTGGCTTATCTACTGCGCCCAGGGTGTTCACAAAGGTCCTGGCTCCTGTGATAGCCTTCTTAAGACTAAGAGGAATACAAATTTATCCTTATCTGGACGATTGCCTGATTCTTGCTCAAGACAAAGTCAAGTTACTTCAGCATCTACAGTATGTAATGGCAGTTTTAAGGTGCCTAGGGTATTCTGTGAACGAAACAAAGTCCAGTCTAGTACCCTCTCGGGACATGTGCTTTCTGGGTGTGAGACTGAATACAGCCTCTCAGATGGCTTTTTTGACCCCGGACAAACAAAGAAATCTTCCCCTGTACTTCCAGCAATTATCCCTACTGTCCAGGCTGACTGCAAGGACAGTCCTTCAAGCCTTGGGGTTCATGGCATCTTGTATTCTGGTACTTCCCAATGCCAAACTGCATATGAGGAAGCTACAATGGTATCTCAAAAGTGTATGGACTCAACACTGCCACAATTTGGACACTGTCATTCAGATAATACCTTGCATCCAAAAGGAATTTTTGTGGTGGCTCAGGAATGTCACCTAAACAAGGGACTCTCTGTGACCCGACCAGAGGCGAGTCAGATCTTAACGACAGATGCCTCAGACATGGCTTGGGGAGCACACTTCAAGGGGAAATGGATTCAAGACATGTGGCCTCCCAGACTACAGCATTTGCATATGAACATGAAGGAGATGTTAGCAGTCCAATTTGCACTGATGGCTTTCAAGGATCTACTTCAACCGGGACAGGTGTTGATTCAAACAGACAACACAACAGTCATGTGGTACGGGGAACCCATTCGTACCCTCTTTGCAGACAAGCTATGATTTTGTGGGAAACTGCTCTGAGTTTGCACGTCACTCTTCAAGCAAGGTTTCTGCCAGGAGCACAGAACTCCTTAGCAGATGTTTTGAGCAGACAGATGGTGGATCCCCACGAGTGGAAATTGGATCCTCATGTATTTCAGCAGTTGACAGTGGCTTGGGGAACTCCAGACATAGATCTGTTCGCTTCTCCACTAAATTTCCAACTGCCAAAATTTTGCACAAAGATGTTTCACCCAAAAGCTTGGAAAGTGGATGCTCTATCTTTCAGTTGGAACAACCTTCACGTCTATGCTTTTCCTCCTCTGCCTCTCCTTCCCAAGGTGCTCTTGAAGGTCAGACAGGACAAGCCTTGCATGATTCTAATAGCTCCAGATTGGCCAGCACTGGTATCCTCTGCTGAGGAGTTTAGTACAGGAGCCTCCTTGGCCTTTGCCACCAATTCCGCACCTTTTGTCCCAGGCAAGCAATCATTTCCTCAATGTCAAGGTACAGTCCCTGCACCTGACAGCCTGGCATATTCTGTTTTAGACCCTGAGGGGTCGCAGCTTCCTCTACAAGTTTTGAATGTCTTATTGGAAGCCAGACGACCTAGTACTAGGAAAGTTTATGCTGATAAATGGAGGAGATTTTTTCTTTGGAGCACAGCAAAGAGCTTTGATGTTTCAGGACCTAATTTGAGTGTTACACTACAGTACCTTACAGAATTATTAGACAAGGGTTTGTCTTTCTCTTCTGTGAAAGTTCATGCTGCAGCCATTTCTGCTCACTATGATTGTGACCCACCATTATTTTCTCACCCTTTGTTTAAACAATTTCTTAGAGGGGCAAAGAACATAAGACACCCACGTAGAGCTCCTACTCCTTTCTGGGATCTCAATTTTGTGTTGGAAAAGCTTACTTTACCTCCTTTTGAACCTGCAGCTACATCTGAGTTGAAGTTTTTGTCTTGGAAGACTGCCTTTTTGTTGGCCATTACGTCTGCTAGGAGGGTATCTGAATTACAGGCTCTAATGGCAGTTGAACCCTTCCTGATATTCCATAAGGATAGGGTATCCCAAGTACTAACCCTACTTTTATGCCTAAAGTTGTTTCTAATGTGGCCTTAAACCAAGCTATTCATTTGCCTATTTTTATGCTGATCCCCAAAATAAAGGGGAAAAAAATTTGCATTCTTTGGATATTCACAGGCAGTTACGCTATTATTTGAGCAGAACTAAAGGGTTCAGGCAGACTCAACAGTTATTCATTTCTTTTGCTTTGGGTTCACAAGGAAAAGCTGTTTCTAAGCAAACTATTTCTAAATGGATTGGCCATTGTATTGCTTTTTGTTATTCTCATCATGGAAAGGATGTTCCGGCTGGGATCAGACCTCATTCCACTAGGGCTACTGCCACTTCTACTGCCTTTTTAAGGGGAGTTGCTACTAAGGATATTTTGGAGGCAGCTACTTGGAGTTCAGTGCACACTTTTACTAAACATTACCATTTCCCTCTTTATTCCAAGTCTAGGGCTGGGTTTGCCATGGCAGTTTTACAGGGCATGTTAGCAGCTCCTAATGCTTTTTGATTTTGCCAACCTCCCTTTACCTTTGCTTTGGGATTCTACCCACAGGTTATGATTGCAGCAATGTGAGACGAAGAACATAGTACAGTTTTGTACCTACCATAAATGTAGATGTTCGAGGATCCACATCCTCCTCCTTCCCCTCTGTAGTTTGGGGTTGCTGTGTTGCTTTTGGGGTAATTATTTTTCTATGTTGGTGGTTGGGTATTTTCTATTTTGGCTATGGCCTTTTCTTTTTAGGCCTTGTGACATCTGGGGCAAGAAAGACTGAGGATATGGCGTCGGTCATGCGCTTTAGTACTACTGCGTACTGACGTCAGATCTGAGCGACCATGACCGACGCCAGCCTAACACTTTGGTATTCGGGCCGACTGAGGACAGCGGACTACCCACAGGTTATGACTGCAGCAATGTGGATCCTCGAACATCTACATTTATGGTAGGTACAAAACTGTACTTTTCAAGGAGGCCCATACCTCATTCGGAATGGGGACTATATATATATATATATATATATATATATATATATATATATATATATATATATATATATATATATATTCTTGGTATGCACTGATTTTTATAAATCATTTGGTAAGCATAAATCATCCTTCATGTTTTCCTGTCTAATCCATCCAACACCTTTTGGGGCCTGTCAATCACTCCAAAACTGTAAGTTAGGACAGCAAAAGCAAATTGGTTTATATCTTGAATTTTGTTCCTAGATATCAGCATTGTTTTCAGGATTAATTTAAGTCTTCTAAAGTATTCCTTACTAAGTTTTATTCACATTTGTTCATGTTTTATTTTTGATCTTTCATCAATTCCCAAACACTCCCTCTTGTTGCCATTCTTTTCCCAAACTGATGTTTTCTTGGTGCTGCAGCTTTCCTGCTTTAAAGATTGCTTTTGCACATTTATCAAGACCAAATGACATTCTTGTATCATCTGAAAAAGTGTTGACTACTTGCAGTTGTGCTTTCATTTTGTCATCTGATGAGGTATACAGTTTTAAATCATCGACAAGAGAAGATGAGAAGGCTTTACACTTTGTTGCATTCTGGGAGCCAAATTATAACCATGACCTAATCTGTTAAGCAGACAGCTTAATGGGTTAAGGGCAAGACAAAAAAGCAGCCATGGCAGAGTCACCCTGGAATATCCCCCTTTGGATTTTTATCGCTGGAATAATAATTTGTCCTTTATCGTGGCTTAACTGCAGAGTGGTTTGCCACTGTTTCATGTTTGCTGTGATGTAGTTTATCAGGGGTGGGTGTATCTTGAACATTTTTAAGCAATCTTTTATCCACAAATGTGGGATACTGTCAAGTAGTCAATCCATGCCATACATAGATTATTCCCCTTTTTACAGTTCTCCACTATGACTTTATTTAACAACAGATGATCCTTTACTCCATATGACATTGTTTTTATTGCCTTTTTTTTTCTCTTGCCATAATTGAGTTTTCTTACTGCATGTGGGCCTGGGGTTTTCCAATTAGAAGCTTTTCTTAACTTTGTTTCAATCTCTCTGGCTGTTACTTCATGCCATTCCATATCCTGTACCTTTGAACTTCTTATTCTTTCTTTTACTACTACTATCCATTTAGCATCTTTGTTTTGTTCCACAAGATCTTCATAAATACTTCTCCAAAATGTATCTATTTCTTCTTTTTTTGGTGATCCTTCAGTTCCTTTTACCTTGCACTTCTTTATATTTATCTGTGTGTCTTCTAAGTTTTTCTGTCTCTGCTGATATTTTTAGTTTATTATTTGCGATAATGGATCAGGATTTATCATGCACGATAATACTGCATATTTCTGTAAAAACGAACAACAACAAAGTAAGATGAACAACAACAACGTAAGATGAATCAAAGATGATGCTTCTGGTGTGGTAGAATACTGCATATTGTTTTTATGAAGTCTAGCTTTCCGAGTATTTTTGTTCATCTCTTCATTCATCTGTACTCCTCTAACAGTGACACTTCTTGTCTTAATTGTGTTATAGTTTTCTCTGTTTGATACTTCCACGATGGCATTTGATTTCTCCCCTTTCTTTCCCTTAATACCTTGTGTTCTTGTGGTAGAATTTGATATGTTATTAATGTAGCTGCATAGAAGTATATCCTGTTTACTTCTGTTATATTGCATGGATCTCTATGGACAATATTAATTACTGTGTTCATTTGTTTTATCAAATTTCTAAGTTTTGGGTTTTTTTTTACCTTCTGCAGTCTATTTCTACTAAATCGAGGAACTCTTCTCTCATTTTCTTCTAAATTGAGGGCACATATTTTGTTCTCCATTTTCTGCGGGCATTCTATAGCATCTTCCTGTGGCACATTCTCTTCAGTTTCATCCTGTGTCATCCGTTGCTGTGTCATATGGGAACTCGCTAGCCTATCACCCCTCAACATTGACTGTGTCAGAGTTGCTGCAGTTTTCTGTTCCTTCCCTTGCTGTCCAGTTTCAAGTAAACATTTACACTGGTTTCCTGAGAAAGGCTCCAAAATGTCTTCATATGGCAACTGACCAGTTGCTTCCCATTGCATTGGTTTCTCCTTAATTTGGATGTCTGTTGCTCTGTGTTTCTGTGGTGCTTTCTGAGTTAGATTTTCAACACTGAATCCTTCACTTCGCAGGTACTCCATAAAATCAGTTTATATTTCTTTTAACTTTTCCTTTACTAATCGTCTTTTCTACTTTTCCTCTTTGTCTTCTTTTTTTTATTGTAAAGTTTTCCGTGTCCGGATTCCTTTGCCTGTATTTCTCTTCAAATATCCTTGGTGCTGCTCTTTTTGTATTGATTAGTTTTGCTATCTCCTTTGCATACACCATATTAAATCTCTTTTTCTTTACCTTGACCATATTTCTTCTTCAGATTTCTCCTGATCTTCCTCTTTCTCCTTATTTTGGGAACTCATTCCATCATACTGTGGTGTGGTAGCGTTGTTGCCTCACAGCAAGTTGTCCTCTCATTCGATTCTTGGCTGGAGCACTTTCTGTGTGGAGTCTGCATGTCCTCCCCACGGTCGGGTGGCGTTCGAAAGACATGCGTGAATGGGTGTGCTTTCGTTGAAGGTTGGGCGTCGAGCTGGCACCTCGGCACTGTAAAAATCTGCTGCCAATCATTATGTGGCGACCCCTAACCCAGAAAAGCCAAAAGAAGAACAATTCCATCATGTTGTGGTGTAACCTCTGTTAGACCTTCTACACCAAATCCTTCACTTCACAGGAATTCCATAACTTCAGTTTCTATTTTTTTAACTTCTGCTTGCTTGACTAATTTTATTTTTCTACATTCCCTCTTTGTGATATTATTTTTTATTGTGAAAGTTTCCATATCTGGATGCCTTTGCCTGTATTTCTTTCCAAATATCTTTGGCTGCCTTTTTTTATGGATTCATTTGGCTTTTGACTTTGCATAAATATTGCACCATATCAAATCTGTCAGTCTTTCTTTTCCATGTCCAGATTTCTTTTTTATACTTTTCAAGTATCTCTAGGTTTTGTTTCTATTTTTGCACTTCCTCAGATGCTTCTTTCTCCAAATAGCGTTTCTTGATCTATATAACATTTTTCACTAATGTTGTTTTAATGAACACAAGTTTTTATTTGAAGCTTCTTTTTCTTGTGGAGGTATTTTTCTTTCCTCTAATTTCTCTCAATCTTTTTGTATATCTTGTGTCTGGAAGTTCTGGACATTTTGCATAATAGTAATACATAATTTCTTTCTTGTCCTCAGTAGTCCACTCTATCAGTTTTTTGTGATTTTTGGGGACTACTAGTTCCTTCTACAACAGGGGGGGCATCCTCTCCCTGGGCCTGGCCTGATCACATTGTAGGAATGTTTCCTTATTTTGAGGATTCTATACTATCATTTTTTCCAGTCCTGGCACCCGTGCGCATACTAGGATTGGGCACTTTTTTTTATACTGGGTCTTGTGCACCCAGCTATCTTTTTTAATCTTTGACCTACTTCTGTCCATGATATGTAGACTGTATTTATGTAGCATATATCAATGTCATCTTGGTGAGATTTTGTGAAAAACAAGGTCCACCTTGTGAAGGTACTCACCAAGTCTTGAAGATGAATTCAATTTCAGCAATAATGCTCTCCTTTGCTTGCTGACTTTTCATCTCTCCATTCAAATTCTCCATTCTAACTCAGTATAAGTGGCTCCATTAATAATGAGCTCTGCACACAATTGTGTGTATTGTTTTTGAGGTTGCGGACATAGCTAAAGAATATCTTGTGATTGTCTTTGGCCTGGGAGGGAAATTTTACCTCAAATTTGGCTTTATTAGTTTTTATTTGTCCTCTGTGGTGTTTTTTATTTTGATGAGGATGCTTTTATCATGGTGGGTGCTGCACCTCCCAGTTTTGGTCAGTGTTTTCTTCCTTCTGTTGTATAGCCTATTGATGTTGTGATTCCACCAGGATGGCTTATTTTTTGAGTTTGTTCTATGCTTATTCCTGGTGAGTACAGCTTCTTCTGTGCAGCTATTAACATTCTTGTATACGATTTCTGTGAACAGTTCTGAATGATCAAGGGATCTCCCAAGATTTGATCCATGTGCGGAAAGTTCTTCAAGTAGACATTTTGCCTCCTGTCAGAACAATCAGCTGGCAACTACAGGAGTCCATACAACAAATTCTGGGAGACGTGCCTTTTTTTCTGTGGACAGGAATGTTCCTGTATGCTTTTTCCACTATTTCCACTGATTTTTGGGGTACTCCTAAAGATTCAGAAGGACCCCCAAGATCATTGTTGTGTCTTCTTCTAACCCTGTTAACAGTGGTTCTCCTTTCTTTTGCAATTAGCCAGGGACAATTACCACAGGCTTTGTCACAAGCTGGAGCTATTCACACAAGAGCAGGGGTGTTTGATACATCCCGATCCCAAACTACGTAAACCGTCTGAATGACAGGGTCTCAGCACCTTTTAAAACTTGTTTACTAAGGAGATGCAGCAGGTACTAATGGAGCCAGTAAAGGCTACTACTATAAAAACATATTAACAAATGGATGAGGTCTTCTAGTTGGTGCCAACAGCATAACCATCACCAATGCAGGGCTAGCTAGCATTTCTCTGTTTTTATAATATTTGTGTGAGTTAGTTTCCTGTGGCCTGTATTAATCCTTTTATCAACATTCATTTGTCAGCCATTTCAGCATGTCTGCTCATGGATCCCACTGTTTCAATGCATTTTCATGTCAGAATGCTTTTGAAAGGGGTATTGCATAAGAGACATCCATGAAAGCAGGTGGCTCCTCCTTGGTATCTTAATTTTGTGTTAGTGATACCAGCAATTGTTCCATTTAAACCAGCTTGTGTGGCTGACTTGAGATTCTTAACACAAACAGTATTACTGATTGCTCTGACCTCTGCAAGAAGACTGTCTGATTTGCAAGCTCTTATTGTGAGTCAATCTTATCTCATTTTCCACATGGACAGGATTTCCTTGAGAGCTAGTGCTTCTTTTAAGCATAACGTGATATCTCCATTTACGTTAAGCCAAGCTATCCATCTCCTCTTCATTCCTGAGCCTCAAAGTGGTGGAGAAAGGATACTTCATACCCTGGATGTGCAAAGACTACTTGGGTACTGCCTTGACAGAACAAAATCGTTCAGAACTTCTGATCAGTTGTTCGTTTCTTGTGAAAGTATGAAGAAGAGACAGCTTGCGTCAATGCAGAGTATTTCCAAATGACTGTCTTGGGATATTACCTTTTGTTATTCCTGCTATAACAAAACTATTCTAGACAGGGTCAAGGCACATTCTGTCGATACCTTTGCTTCATCTATGGCTTTTTGGAAAGGGTTGGTTTCTTGAAGTATTCTAGAAGCAGCAACATGGTCCTTTGTACATGCTTTTACAAAGCACTACAAGCTTGAGCCCTTCCCTAGGTCGAGATCAGGCTGTGATAGGGCCATTCTCCTTCCACCCCCCAAGATGTTGTAAGGTATGGTAATCTAGCCATATAGTTTAGACTACTGCAGCCATTATGAAGAACGCAGCACAGTTGTGTAAAGTTGCTGTAACAGTTGATGTTCAAATGATCACTGCTGCAGTATCCTCTCCCACCAGCCCCATTGTTTTTGGTGTGTTTTTTTATGCCACGGTATGGACATTTTTTTTGTTCCCAGCAATGTCCTCTCAGGGCTCAGGCTCCCTCTGTTAGTTGGCATGAAAATTCTAAAGATCTTGGTACCTAAACCTATCTTTTTAGTTAGCTCTGCTCAAGCTGATTAACTGTTTGGGTATGTAGAAGGTGCCTTGAAGCTTTGGAAGCAGTGTTTGCGCAGGTTTGCGCTTGTTTTATCCAAACTACATGGAGGTAGGCGACAAGCCAGTTCCCGGCTATCTGCATCTGAGCCATCCGGGGCCTACAACGAAAGGTAAGAATATTATTGCTTGTATTTATGCACATTCTAACTGTTATCGGTGTTCTTGCTGATTTATTTCTGCATTTTTACTTTGTTTGCCTGTTTTTCAACCTCTGCATTTAATCTTGTGTTCTGGTCACTTGAAACTGTGTAGCATAGACTAGCCACAGATCCTGCTCTGTCTAGTTCTGTTTGTATTTGAATTGAGCACTAATCTCCAGCAAACTTATTCTGGAGAGGGCCCTCTGCACTTTTGTGGCAGGAGCTGTGTGGCTAGAGACCCATCCGTTGAAGCTTGTTGGACTAGGGCTCTGTTCTTAGCTTTTGATTAGCTATTTTGCCCACCAGTAATGTTGTCTCATTCATTTTAAAAGCCCAATGTCTGCTTGGGTTTGCACTTTTTTTAACCGAGCTGCACTGAGGTAGGCAACAAGTCAGTTCTCAGCTATCTGCATCTGAGCCATCCGATGCCTACAGCAAATGATAAGAATATTATTGCTTTTATTTCTGCACGTGCTGTTATCTGTGTTTTTGCTGATTATTTATGCATTTTTTCCTGTACGTTTGCTTGTTTTTCAACTTCTGCATTTAATGTGTGTTTTGGGTATTTGTACAGTATAGCATAGACTAGCCACAGATCCTGCTGTGTCTAGTTCTGTTTGCATTTGAATTGAACACTAATCCCCAGCAAACATTTTCTGGCGAAGGCAAATTCGACTTTTTAATTTCTCCAAATCTTTTGGGTTTCTAATACCGTGATGGGAATGGACCTCACTGCTAAGTCAAAGTATGATTAAAGTTCATGAAATAAGTATTGTTTCATTCTTTGTCAGCTAAAAGTGCTCTTTGCAGCATCCCCAACATACCCAGTAATGACTCCTCCTGCAATTCATGTGGAGTTACATGTATTAGTAGCATGTCTAAATATGTAAACTCTTTTTTTATAAGACCCATTGCTCTTACTACTATTGGAACTATCTGTGTATGTTTCTTCCACATTGCTCTTGTTTCTGCTTGCAAATCCTGATATTTTATTACTTTGTTTCTCTCTGTACGCAGGGCACTGTAGTCACTGGGTGTGGCGATTTCAATGATCAATGCTGTTTTTGTCTTCTTTTCTTTGACCACTATATCTGGTTTTCTAGCATCTGTCTTTTGGACTATTGGTAATGGATAATCCCATGTGATGTAGATTTCATCATTTTTTGTGATGCTTTGTGGTTCAGGTTTCCAGTGTTTTTCAGCTGCTTCAGTACTAAAATGTTTGCACAATCCTCAGTGCAACAGTCTTGCCACTTTATTTTGCCTTTCAGTATACAGTCCTTCTGCCATTAATATGTCACAACCAGCAACGAGGTGTGCGACTGTTTCCAGTTTGGTTTTACAAAACCTACATTTGTCTGTTTCTCCCATATGTGCAATGAACTTTGTAAACCATTGTGTACGTAGCCCACTATATTGGGCCGCCAATATTAACCTTTCATCTCTTGGTTTGAATTCACCTCTCCTTAAGCATTCCTGCATTCGTTCCTGATCAATGTGAGGTTCTTTCAGAAGTTTTCTGTACTTGCAAATATATTTGTGTTTTCCACATTTCTTGTCTTTTCATCTGTTCCATACCTTGTATTCTTTTTTGTTTTTTGACACATTCAGTTGCTGCCTGATTTATATCTACTTATGGTTTGATTTCCATTCCTGCTTGACGCTGATATGCTTCTGCTAGGTTAAGCAGAGAAGTCATCTTCGATTTATTCTCCTCATGTTTCAAAACTTTCACTACATTTGGGTCTTGTGAGGTCAGCAGATATGTGTGGAGTCCCATGATTGCAGATCTGTGTATGTAATCAATTTCCTCCTGAACAGGGAATATATAATCTTGGTAGGCACTGATTTTTATAGATCATTTGATTAGCACGAAGCATCCTTCTTGTTTTAATGTCTAATCTAGCTAACATGTTTTGGGGCCAATCAATCACTCCAAAACTGTAAGTTAGGACAGGAAGAGCAAATTGGTTTATAGCTTGGATTTTGTTCCTAGATGTCAATGCTGTTTTCAGGATTAAAGTCTTCTAAAGT
This sequence comes from Protopterus annectens, assembly GCF_019279795.1. Lineage (NCBI taxonomy): Eukaryota > Metazoa > Chordata > Ceratodontiformes > Protopteridae > Protopterus > Protopterus annectens. Next base: position 670,333,262 of record NC_056745.1, read on the forward strand.
ATTCCTTACTACGTTTTATTCACATTTGTTCATGTTTTATTGCTGATCCTTCATCAATTCCCATGTTTTTATACACTCCCTCTTGCAAGTTCTTTTATATTACATTCTTATCCCAAACTGATGTTTTCCTGGTGCTGCAATTTTCCTGCTTTAAAGGTCACTTTTGCACAGTTGTCAAGACTAAATGACATTCTAATGTCATCTAAAAAAGTTTTGATAACTTGCAGCTGTGGTTTCATTTCCTCATCTGATGAGCTATACAGTTTTTAAATCTTCGACAAAGAGAAGATGAGAAGTCTTCAGACTTTGTTGTTTACTAGGAGCCAAATTATAGCCATGGCCTAAGCTGTTAAGTAGCTTAATGGGTTAAGGGCATGGCAGAATAGCAACGGTGACCTCCACCCTTATGGCAGGAAGTGTGTAGCTAGAGATCCATCTGTTGGCGCTCGTTGGACTAGGTCTCTGTTCTCAGCTTTTGATTGGCTATTTTGTCCACCAGTAAGGTTTTCTCATTTATTTTAAAAACCCATGTTTGGACAGGTTTGCTTGACATGCAGCGCCATGCACTATAGCGCACTAACACACAGATCAGATTACTGTTTACTGGGTATAGGAACAGTAAATTTTCCTTTAGCTGTAGTCTGTTCTTCAGTGGGGACTTTTTTGGTCTACAGATCAGTGCAACCTCTGAGAGTACCTTCGAACCCTAACGGGCCACTTCTGGTTCATTCCTATAACCAATCACACCTCTTAGCACCATGGAAGGACAGTACCCCACCATTTCTCCAACTTACCTGGTTGAATTAGGCATCTTGAGGCACTGTAGCAATTGCCTCATGTACACTGACAACTGACTTCTTTTATTATACTCGAACTGTACATGGGAGAAGTGGATCTACATAAAAAAAGCATAAAATCAATGATCCCTCACTCATCAGTGAGTATACCTGACCCCAGGGAGGTTGTCAGCACTCACACATACACAACCCTCACCTGCCAGTCAAGCAGCGCATAACCCCACATATGCAGAGGTCCTATCTAAAAACCTACCCAAAGCACAAAGACCTCCCAAACAAGCACACCACACACAGCTCACATGTAAATAAATACAGTACACATAAAAACACACATTCCAGTGACTCTTCAGGTAAGCCATTAAGGCATAGCACAAAACCAAATGTACTAGTCATAGGTGACTTTATCGTGAGAGACACTGATGTGCCACTCACCAGGTTGGATAAGGAGTAGGTCATGGTTAGCTGCCTTTCTGGTGCCAGGATCCAAAACATCCTGTATCCATTAATGTAACTAAATTTGATGAAGTGCAGATTGACTGACTAAATCTGGCCCCCCCTTATATATGGTGGTGACTGTTGATAGGGTTGCTGTAGGAGTAGGACATAACTCATAAGGCAGGCATGGATGGATGGATGGACTGAGAACAGGATGACCTGTATGCTTAGAAGGTGATTCTACTCCATCATTCTCGCAGTGGTGTGTAGTGTGGAGCAGTTCTGTGTTGGCTTGTGATTGACTGTGCAATTGCCTTGTATTTTGATTTATATTTTATTTATGTTAAACGATTCCCAAACAGCAAGAAACTCCACAAATCCAACGAACAAGAAGTGCAATCCCAGTGGAACAGAAGGAAAACACGTATCCCATAAAACCAACAAGTTTACTACAGAATATGTAAGCGCTTTTTTCAATGTTCACCATTGCTTCACCAGGCATAAAAACAATTGGATAAAAATCAACTTATATACACAAAATTGAAAACAGCCAGTCAAGTTGCATAAAATTCCCTCCAAAACATGAGTGACAGAAAATGGAACAATCCCATATTAAAAGGTATTTAACACTAAGCAACTGCATATTATCTTATTTTCCCAGATTTCAGCACTGGTCTAAGGGGAACAGAATCATTCAACCTCAAGCCTCTATGTGCCCTTAATCTTAGGAGTCATTAGGGTTCCACACTCAGTCCTATTAACTTAATCTTAGGAGCCATTAGAGTTCCACACTCAGTCCTATTAACAAGCTTCCCTAATCTAAAATTTTCAGCCTGTACATGAAGTACTTGGAAATAAAACGCTTGTTGTTCCCCTGCTGATAATGTGTGTTTAGCCAAAGCACTACCCTCTAATCTTCTTCTGGTACAATAGATGTGATCCCAGATTCTCTCCCTCAGATGACGATTAGTCTTACCCACATAAAATCTGAAACAAATGATACAGTGCACTACGTAAACCACTTTCATGGTATTGCAATTGGCCATAAATATGTTTCCATAAATGACTTGACCCCGGGTGTTTAAAGTATCCTGATTCATCTATGTAAACACAAAAAGCACAGTGCCCACATCTTCGGGTACCAGTCAGTGTACCATTGGAAAAAACAGGAGCTCTAGGGTAGCACAAATATTGCTTCAAGTTTGTTTTATACTTGTGAACAACTCTAGGTTGTGGACCTACTAACTCAGAGGTCTTTGCATCTACTAACAATATGTGCCAATTCCTGCGGATTATAGCCTTAATCCTATGGGGATCATTCGTATAGGATAAAATCAGGGAGACCTGTTGGTTCACTTGTACCCCATCATCCCTAGTGCACACTTGATAAGAAAAGTAAGGTCTAGCTCTTCTAGTTCTCTCGGCTGTCACTTTAGAGTATGCTAAATTTATTTCTTCCTCAATGTAACCCCTCTTTATGAATTCTGCTTTCAACCTCTCCAAACCATGTACAAAATCCGTCTCCTCACAGGACAGACGAGCTATCTGCATGGCTTGCCCCTTCACTATATTAGTGAAGATATGCTGGGGGCGCATACTCTGTCTATGCAGGAATGCTGGACGATAACAGTGTTTCATGTGCAGCTTGGTAGAAGTAGTTTCACCCTTTTTAAATATAGTAACATCAAGAAAGTATATACTATGCATGGATTTATTCATAGTAAACCGAAGAAAATCACTGGTATTATTTAAATAATGATGGAACTCTAAAAAGGCTTGTTCCTGTCCCTTTCAGCTAATAAAGAGATCATCGACAAAATGTCGATAGAATGTGATACGAAGATCATTCAGTCCTATACTATACTGTTGTCCCCACTCCACCATGACTATGTTTGCATAAGAAATGGCACAACTAGTGCCCATGGGCACCCCTGCTGTCTGCCAGTAATAATCCTTAAAGACAAAAATATTGTTTCCCAGGACCAGTTCCAGCAACATAGAAAGAAAATGGATTTTTTTTCTCAAGTATTTACCATGTCTAATCAGGTTACCATATTAATCCCAATCTGGTTGGGAATGCAAGTGAAGAGGGACACCACAACAAATGTTACTAGTATGTCAACCTTTGCCCCTGAGGGGGTCCTAGCATAGCACTGTACAGATCACGTAAAAAATGTTCAGTGTCTTTTAGTACCATAGGATAGTCATTCAAAACCTCTATGAGATGGCCAATTAAATAAACAGAGATGGGCTTGGTCAACCAACCCTGCCACTGTTGGTCTAAAAGTGAGATTAGTAGGATTTTTATGTATCTTGGGGAGGCCATGCAATTGCGGAATCAAAGGTGCCTCTACTCTGAAAAATTCAAACAACTCTGTGGTAATAAGGTTCATGCATATACTTTCATGCAGGGTATTAAAAATGTGTCTCTTCATTCTTTCAACAATTTCAATGTGATAAACTAGTGGATCTGATGACATGTTGCACATTCCTTCATAATAAAATTTGGTATCTAACACAACTGCAGGTCTACCCTTATCAGAGGGACGAATAACAATATCAATATTATTTTTGTAAATCATGTACTGCTAATTGTTCTGCTGTGGACAGATTCCTTTTGGAATTATGTCGATTTCCATACACAAAACTATTATAGATGTCATTTTCGCATGTTTGCAGAAAAACCTCCACATTATGAGGTAAAAATGCTATTCTTTCTGAAATACGGCTTTTCTGTACAGCCACTATTGTCATACAACAGTTTAAGTGTAACATTACAAGTGAACAAGCATATTTCAGTCAATAAATCACTAATGTCTGTACTGGCCGACAGAATAAAACCTAAGCCTTTTGTCAGGAGTGAATACTCAGCTTGTTTAAGCACATACCTCGAGATATTCCAAACTAAACTTCGAGTTTGGGACCCCACATCTTCAAGGTACAGGTTTGGTTGCTGACTAGTGGTTCCTTTTGTTTCTGTCCTCCCCGTTGTAATTCCTGGTCGAGCTCTCCTTCTTGAGTTGTGAAATGGTTGCGGTAGGATAGGAAAAACCTGTTCCTTCTGGGTTGTGATGATTTTATGTCATACTACTGGCTCTGCATCAGACAGTACAGCAGAAGAATCGGAAGCAACTTGAGGAGGATCCGCCAATGGCGTGAAATAGGCAGAAGTAGTGTATTCAGGTGAAAGGATTCTCTAGTCCTGGCTGGTTGGTTGTAAGTGCATCTGGAGTCTGGTTATTGGCTGAATCCACAATTTCTGTTCTCTGATTGGCTACAGGTCTTTCTTGCCTTTCTCGAGCTCTGGGCCAAGTGAAGATGTGTTGGTTCGAGAAATCATGCACATCCCGTGGCAATTTCTCTTCTTTTGTTGTAGCAACTTTTTCTCATAGCCTGTTTTTAAGTGCAGTACAGTACAGTGCTATGGTGGGATCCTCAGGGGCAAAGGTTGACATACTAGTAATATTTGATGTTGTTCGTGTTTCACTGTTGCAGTCCTTAGATTAGGGTTATCTTCCTGCAGGTAGCACTCAGCCGGCCTGAATATCAAAGCCTTGGATCGTGGCGTTGGATGCTGTCTTTTCTTCCATGACGTCAGGTCGTCAGGAGTATAAAGCATGCAGCTGATGCCATTACATCATTCTTTCTTGCCGCGCGGTGCCCGAAGCAGAAGCAGTTCGCAAGTGCCGGTCGGCTGACTCCTGAAATTTTAATTTTCGAGTTTCAGAACCAAAGTCTTCAAAAAATCTAAATACCCCATTGGGGATCCTTTTTCTTGCTCTAAACCGATGTCAGTAAATGTTAACAATTGTATTACCTGTGGAAAGCAAATACCTCAAAGATTTTCATTCGTACTTCATTCCTTACTTAGGCCCAGACCACGACATCCCTCGCTGTCGGTTTTGTGCCTTATTCAATCCTCAAACTATTCGTCGTCTGTTCATTTTTGCATCAAACTATTTCAGTACTTGGTTTAATTATCCAGAAATGGCTTTGGTAAGCCATCCGACTACCAAGATTCCGAAAAAACGTAAAGATAGACAGAGACAGACTGCATAGGTCCAAAGCTGCTGACGACACTTCTGTTAAGCTAGTTGTCAGTTCAGTGAGGCATTTTCTCGAAACCCTGATACCTGCTATTTCAGATTCGCAGGCCTCTACTGAGACCCTTTCAGAGTCCGGTATGCTGCAAGATTCTTCTTCGACCGTGGAACCTCTGGATGTCTCTCCCTTGGATGGGTCCGGAGCTGCTGTGCAGGCACCGGCTTCTGAGGGTGTATTCAGGCCTACTGACTTGCATTTCAAACAGACACCATCTTCTTCTTCAAGGCCTAAAACTCAACCAACGCCTAGAAAACCAACATCCAAATCGCATGGTCAGGCCCATATGCCGAAAAAACAAATGATTAGAATGGCTGAAGACCTTGTTACTTTAATTACAGGAAGCCAGCCTTCTCCCTCTGAAGAGACCTAGAACTGATTTTCCTTCTGATCAGGATTCTGAAATTTCTATTTCTTCCGATTACCAGGATTTGCCCTTATCTACCTACGAGGATTCTGATGCAGAGGACTCCATACCCTCTGTTTCCCCTCCAGAAGATTTTTCTTTTGGTGAAATCTTGCACAGTCTTAGGGAGCATTTCTGCTGGGAAAGCCAGGATGACTCCAAAAAGAGGCTTAGAGAATTCTTACTCTTACCTCAACACAGGCCTTTAGCAATCCCTCCTGTCCTGGACATTGTAGATGATGCCTTCTTGGAATCTAGCCTGGCCCCAGACACTTTACCTCCGGCTCCCAGGAAACCTGACCGGTATTACAGAGTACCTGACTCACAAGTTCCTCTTCAAGAATCCTACTGCGGACCCAGAGACCATTTTCTAGGGACCTAAAGGCATTAAGGCTACTACTGCCAAAAACCCTACCCCCTCTGATAGAGATTCCGGGGCCTCGGACAGATGGGGTAAGAAGGTATACACTTCTGCTACTCTGGCCATTAGGGCCTTAAATTGCCAGTTTCATATGTTAAAATATCAGCAGCATATTATGGGATACTTAAACAGGAAATGATGTTGATTCCTGACTGTGCTGAAAATAAAGAATTACAGGATTTAATGCATTCTGCTGAACAAGTGGGTAAGCCTACTTTGCAATGTGGTTTTGACTCTTTAGAAGCATCTTGCAGGGCTGCTGTTACTGGGTCTGTTCTTAGAAGGCATGCTTGGTTTAAGGAGCAAAATTTGCCAGATCATGTTAAAGCTAAATTACTGGATGCTCCCTTAAACCAAGACCACCTGTTTGGCAACAAAGCAGAAGAAGTACTTAAAAAGATGGAGGAAAAAGCTAAATCTGTGCAAACTGTTAAATATTCCTGTAAGTACAGCCTCCCAGATTTAGTAGGCATTGGCCTTCTAAGAATCGGTCCTTTCCTGCCTCTTCCAGGCCTTCTCGGTCCAAACCCAGGAACAGCAGACCACCCAGGCTACAGTCTCAAAGTGCTCACAGGTCTAAGCAGTGGGGGGCTCCCACTTCCAAAGTTGGAAGTAGTAAGACACCCCCCTATGGAAAACTGTCACAATGACTTAACCCTAAACCTTCCAAGCCCTGCTTAACTGCCTGTTCCCTTAGGGGGAAAGATCACCCTGCATGCAAAAAACTGGGAACTCATTACCCAGGACAAATGGGTTTTAAATATAGTTTCCCAAGGATACAGATTCCACTTCCACACCTTACCAACCCCAAATGGTTGGACAGACCTACCCCCAAATCAGTGGGCAGAGGCTCAACAGCAGTTCTCTCTCTTCTGAGTATCAGGGCTATTCAACCTGTCCCAGCAGAAGAAAGGGGACAAGGTTTTTACTCAAGAATTTACTGGTACCCAGAAAAGACCGCTCCTGGCGTCTGTCTATTCTAAACACCTTTTTGATAGTCCCAAAATTCAAAATACTAACTCTTCATCAGTTGCTTCTCTTGCTCGGCAAAAATGCCTGGTTGGCAAACTTGGACTTAAAGAAGCTTACCTGCACATTCCCATAAGGGAATCTTGCAGGAAATACCTATGCTTCACAGCAGGCTACATGCACTATCAGTTCTCTGCACTTCCCTTTGGCTTATCTACTGCACCCAGAGTATTCACAAAGTGCCTAGCTCCAGTCATTGCATTTTGCAGGCAAAGCAGTATTTAAATTTACCCATACCTGGACAATTGTCTAATTCAAGCAGAAAGCCAGGACATGCTACTAAATCATCTGGCATTTGTAAAGAAACTGCTAACCTCACTGGGGTACAGCATAAACGAAAAGAAATATCATCTAGTACCCTGCCAACAAATTGTATTCCTGGGAGCAAGCTTGAACACAACTTCCCAGATGGCTTACCTCACGCCAGAGAAACAAGTTTATTTGACAGCCTACTTCAAACTACTGGCCACAAAAACCCAGCTATCTGCAAGGAAATCCTGCAATCCCTGGGGTTCATGGCCTCCTGCATTCTACTAATTCCATATGCAAGACTGCGTATGAGGAAACTACAATGATAGCTAAAAAGCCTATGGTGTCAACATTCTCAGGACCTGGATTCAGTGATTCCTATCATTCCTTGTATAAAGACAGAGTTCCTTTGGTGGGCAGAGGCCTGCCACCACAACAAAGGACTGCCATTCACTCTACCCCCTGCCGCCCAAACCCTTACAACAGACGCATCAGGCTATGCATGGGGGACTCACTTGGCAGGGCAGTGCATTCAGGGCAAATGGAACCAGAGTCAAATGCACCTGCATATCAGTCAAAAGGAAATGTTAGCTGTACAGAATTCCCTGACAGCCTTCAAGGACCACATTCTTCCAGGACAATTATTGGTAAAGACACACAACACCACTGTTATGTTGTACATAAACAAGCAGGGGGGAACCCATTCATACCCTCTCTGCAGACTAGCCATGGCTCTGTGGAACACAGCCTTGAGTTACCAAGTGCACCTAAAAGCTCAGTTCCTGTCAGGCAAGCTAAATTCACTGGCAGACGACCTAAGCAGAAATGTCATGAACCCACACAAGTGGAAACTGGAGCCAGAGATATTCAACATTTTGAGGGACAAATGGGGGAACCCAGAGATAGACCTGTTTGCCTCCCCTCAGAACTACCAGTTGGATAAATTCTGCACAAGGACTCCCCACAGACAAGCTTGGAAAGTGGCTGCCCTGTCCTTCACCTGAGAAAGCCTCTCAATTTATGCCTTTACCCCTCTGCCTCTCCTCTTGAAAGTTCTGCTAAAGATCAAACAGGACAAACCAAGGACAATACTGATTACACCAGATTGGCCACGCCAGCACTGGTACCCCCTCTAGTATGTCATTGCTGGAACCATGGCACCTGCCTCAGAGCCCTTCCCCCTGTCCCAGCAGGAGGGCCAGATTCTGCACCCCCAGCTTCAAACCCTGAACCTTGTAGCCTGGCTAATTCCCTGAGTTCTTCAATAGCATCCCTCAGTAAGCAGGTGCTAGATGTCATTCTGGAGGCAAGGCGGCCTAGTACTAGAAAATCCTATGCTGAAAAGTGGAAAAGATACTGTTCCTGGAGCCAGACACAGGGGATGGGCACAACAGTGCCCAGCTTACCGCATGTTCTTCAATACTTAACAGAGATGCTCCACAAGGGCCTTTCCTTCTCATCAATTAAAATTCATGCCTCAGCCATTTCAGCACATTATAATACTGAGCCACCCCTCTTCTCTCACCCCCTGCTGAAACAATTCCTCAGAGGTGCCAAAATTTTAAGACCATCCAGGAGAGTCCCTACTCCAGCCTGGGACCTTAACTTTGTATTGGAAAAGCTCACTCTACCTCCTTTTGAGCCAGCTGCAGCTGCAGAGTTGAAATTCCTTTCTTGGAAAACAGCCTTCCTTCTAGCCATCACTTCAGCAAGAAGAGTGTCTGAATTACAGGCACTCATGGCAGTGGAGCCCTTCATCATCTTCCATGCAGACAGGGTGTCCCTCAGGACCAACCCTTTCTTTATGCCCAAGGTGTTATCCAGTGTGGCTCTTAATCAGTCCATTCATTTGCCAACCCTTTTTCCTAATCCACAGAACAAAGGAGAATGAATACTGCACTCTTTGGACGTGCACAGACAACTTAGATTTTATTTGGACAGGACTAAGCCTCTCAGAAAACAGCTGCTAGTTGCCTTTGCTGCAGGGGCAGAGGGGAAGGCCATTTCAAAGCAAACCATTTCTAAATGGATAGGACATTACATTCTTTTCTGCTATAAGCACCATGGAAAACCTACCCCACAGGGGTAAGATCACATTCCACCAGGGCTGCATCTACCTCTATAGCCTTTCTCAGAGGTGTCCCTACCAGGGACATTCTAGAAGCTGCTACCTGGAGCTCTGTACATACCTTCACCAAGCATTACCACTTGCCTATTTTCTCTAAATCCAGAGCTGGTTTTCCCATTTCAGTCTTGCAGGGCTTAATAGCTGGTCTTAATGCTCTCTAACTTCCTCAGCTTTAGGAATCTACCCAAATGTAATGACTGCAACAGTGAAACACGAAGAACATAGTACAGTTATGTATACACTTACCATAAATGTAGATGTTCGAGTGTATTCACTGTTGCAGTCCTGGTTACCCTCCCTCCAGCCCCCTGACTTCTCTTGGCTATAACTTTCTTCTTGTTTAGTGTATTCCAGCTTTCTGGTGTATTTGCTTTTTGTTGGAGGTGTAACCTTATATATAATTGCTTCCAATTTTGGGGGCACCTGACAGCTGGGGCAAGAAAAATTGATGTAATGGCATCGGCTGCATGCTTTATACCCCTGACAACCTGACGTCATGGAAGAAGAGACGGCATCCGACGCATGGATCCAAGACTTTGATATTCAGGCCGGCTGAGGGCTACCTGCAGGCAGCTAACCCTAATGTAATGACTGCAACAATGAATACACTTGAACATCTACATTTATGGTAAGTGTACACAACTGTACTATGTGGTGTCCCTCTTCACTTGCATTCCCAACCAGATTGGGATTAATCTGGTTAGAACTAACCCGATTAGACATTGTAAATGCCCAATAGAAAAATTGATTTTCTTTGTATGTTGCTAGAACTGGTCCTGGAACACAATGTTTTTGTCTTTAAGGACACCTATTATAAGCAGACAACAGGAGTGGCCATGAGCACTAGTTGTACCAATTCTTATGCGAACTTAGTCATGGTGGAGTGGGGACGACAGTATATTACAGGATTGAATGATCCCCGTATCACATTATATTGATGTTTTGTCAATGATCTCTTTATTAGCTGGAAGGGAGATGAACAAGCCCTTTTCAAGTTCATCATTATTTAAATAATACCAGTGATTTTCTTTGGTTTACTATGAATAAATCCGTGCATAGTATAGACTTTCTTGATGTTACTATATTTAAAATGGTGAAACTATATCTACCAAGCTGCACAGGAAAGACTGTTATTGTCCAGCATTCCTGCATAGACATGTATGCACCCCCAGCATATCTTCATTAATATAGTGAAGGGGCAAGCCATGCGGATATCTTGTCTGTCCTGTGAGGAGACTGATTTTTTACATGGTTGGAAAGGTTGAAGGCACAATTCATAGAGAGGGGTTACAGTGAGGAAGAAATACATTTAGCATACTCTAAAGTGACAGCAGAGAGAACTAGAAGAGCTAGACCTTACTTTTCTGATCAACTGTGCACTAGGGATGATGGGGTACAAGTGAGCCAACAGGTCTCCCTGATTTTATCCTATACGAATGATCTCCATAGGATTAAGGCTGTAATTTGCAGGAAGTGGCACATATTGTTAGATGTAAAGACCTCTGAGTTAGTAGGTCCACAACCTAGATTTGTTCACAAGAATAAAACAAACTTGAAGCAATATTTGTGCTACCCTAGAGCTCCTGTTGTCTCCGATGGTGTATTGACTGGTACCTGAAGATGTGGGAACTGTGCTTTTTGTGTTTACATGGATGAATCAGGATACTTTAAACACCCGGGGTCTGGCCTTTATGGAAACTGAGATTTGTGGCCATTTGCAATACCATGAATGTGGTTTACATAGTGCACTGTATCATTTGTTTCAAATTTTATGTGGGTAAGACTAACCATCGTCTGAGGGAGAGAATCAGGGATCACATCTGTTGTACCAGAAGAGGATTAGAGTGTAGTACTTTGGCTAAACACACATTATCAGCAGGGGAGCAACACGTGTTTCATTTCCAAGTACTTCATGTACAGGCTGAAAATTTTAGCATAGGGAATCCTTGTTAATAGGACTGAGATTGGGGAACTCCAGTGGATCCTAAGATTAGGGGCAAATAGAGGCTTGGAGTTGAATTATTCTGTCCCCCTTAGACCAGTGCTGAAATCTAGGAAAATAAAATATGTAGTTGCTTAGTGTTATATACCTTTTAATATGGAATTTTTCCATTTTCTGTTTTGGAGGGAATTTTATGCAACTTGATTGGCTGTTTTGAATTTTATTTGTGTATACAAGTTTATTTTTATCTAATTGTTTTTATGTTTGATGAAGCAATGGTGAACATTGTGAAATTGCTTACATATTCTGTAATAAACTTGTTGCTTTTATAAGAGACGTGTTTTCCTTTTATTCCATTGGGATTGTATGTCATATTTTATTTATGTATTTATTTTTGCCTTGTGTTTTTCAATATTTGTAGGAAGAATGGGATAGTTTGTGGACAGAAAGATTTACTTTGATTTATATTTTGTTGTTTTACTTCCAGTTTTCACTGTTTGCTGTTAGAAAGGGGTAGATTTTAGCCAGGCAACTCTAGCCATCCCAAAGGGCCTAGTCAGCTATACATTCACACAGAGGCATAGAGGACAATCAAGAGCTTATTTGAAGCAGTCCTATGTTAGTTTTTGATTTATTGATCTTTACTATTATAACAAAGTGCGACTGAGTAGTATTGAGTAAAGTTTGTGTAACTGCTCAAGTGTTATGTTAGATCAGAGTGCCAGCTTTATCGTGCTTATTTTAATATTCATTTGTATATTCGTGTGTTTTTTTCTTTCTCATAGTTGACTTAAAATCTTGATTTCTTTTGTAACTGATTTTGATGATATTTTTCTTTTAGAATTCTGTATTCATTTGTAGCTGAAAATGGATTTTTTAAGTGAATTTGCCATTGATTTGATACAAAACACTAGCATTTTGTATGGGGTACTAAATGTTATGTATATTTAAAGGTAACAGCTGATAACACCGGTGGCTTGTGTTCCTCATTTCAAAAGTTGAATGATTTGCTTACCATTATTAGTAGAAAATCTAGACTTACTGATGATCATTGCACTTGTGCAACTGGCACAACTTGAAGAACTGTTGTGGCATATATTAATGACTGAATTGATGAGATAATGTTAGGCAAAGTGCAAATAGAACATATTTAGGAAAGGAAGTGTCTGTTAATAAAGATTACTCAACCCCTCTTAAACATGATAATACCTATGACAGCTTTGGAATTCAGGATACAGATATTTAGCAATTTGAGGATTTAGAGCATGTAGAAGAAAATAAAAAAAAAAAATGAAGACGCTCACAACAGATAAGGAAGAAAAGTAAATTGATTAATGTCTAATGCAAAGAAAATACATACTAAAAGGACACTGGTTTATGAAACGCACTGATTACAGGAAATTGTAATATTGTTCTTGCAGAAAAAAATGCATACATTTTCCAAAAGAGAAGGTGGAGAAAAGAGGCAAGGGGCAGGTGAAAGGGAAGAAATCAAAAACTAGGAAAAATTGAAGAACATTAGTGTAAGAAAAAGAGGAGAAAGACCTACATTGACAGCATGGCCCAAATTATGGAAGTACAAAGCCAGCTGTAGGAGAACTGTATGTTTGCAAATGTAACAAGCAATGAAAACTGGGATTAATAAGACTAATGGTGATGAAGATCATTCCTTTATAACAATTGATAAAACCTATATTACTGAATTAGTAGAAGTTGAGGATTCTTCAGATCTGGTCTGAAGTGGTATACTTGTAATTGGAGATTCACTTGTTAGAGGAGCTGATACTTAACTTTTGCAGAGAAGGTAATAAACACTGAATAGTGTTATGCTTGTCAGTAGAAAAATACAAGATGTGGGAAAGGCCCTAAAAAACCTTAATATAAGGAAGAGTAGAGATGGCTTTATTCATTTTGGTGCAGATTATCTCATCTGCAAGGACTCTGTGTTAGTAGGGAACTGACATAGCCTCTACAGGTGTTGGAACATATTTTTCACAAATCACATATAGAAAAGAAAGTCAGGTCACTGTGAATGAAAGGATTTTTGGGTAAATACCTGTATGAAAAAATGGCCAGTTTAAAAAAAATGGAAATATGTAGAGCATCTAAGCCTAATTATGAGCTCACGTATTTATAGACAGGATGGCATGCACTTGTCAAGACCAGGGAAGAACATTTTTGCGGCAGATATATTTCAGTATTTGACAAACACAGGACAGGATTTTTGCCAGGTCGAATTTTTAGCAGTTCACAGATGGCAACATTTAATGCATCCCTGATGGTTGTTAATGCTAGGAGCATTAGTAATAAAGTTTTATTTTTTAATGGAAAATTTGCTACGTTACCACAATATTAATGATGCTGTTTTTGTTAAACATGGTTAAAGAACACTGACTGGAAACTAGTTTTGTCCTGTTATAAATGTTTTTACTGTAACATACATTCTAACAAAAAAATCAGGTGGAGATGTTCTAATATTGATTAAATATTTTATGAGGCTTGTGATTATCACATGTTCAGTGATAATATCAATACTGTAGATTGTGCAACTGTGACAGTAAAGACAACCCTGGAGCATGTAACAATTGTTGGAGTATATAGACCACTAAAGTCAAGTACTGATAATCCAGAAGGATTCATACATTTTTTGTGTGCAATACAGGAGGGAAGAATAATAGTGGTTGGTGACTTAATTTAACAGAAACAGACTGGAATAATATTGGTTCAGCAACATAGGTAAGGAAATTATTTTCAGCATATGTTCAGGAACAACAGCTGCTTCAGATTGCATTCCTAATGAAATTACTGTAATTCGTGTCAAGTTTTACCACTGTTGATGTGCAATTATTATGGAACTGTAAAGGTTAAATTGTTGCCAGGGCGGCTGCAGTGGTACTGCGGTTAGCGTTGCCGCCTCGCAGCAAGAAGTTCTCCAGTTCGATCCTCGGCTGGGGTGCCTTCTGTGTGGAGTCTGCATGTCCTCCCTGTGGTCGCGTGGGTTTCCTCTGGGTGCTCCGGTTTCCTCCCACATCCCAAAGACATGCTGTAGGTGGATTGGACACTGTAAATTGGCCCTAGGCATGAGTGTGCCTTCTGTGGAAGGTTGGGCGCCGGGCTGGCAACTCAACACCGTAAAACTCCACTGCCAGTAATGAGCAGACAGGTGATCCACTGTGATGACCCCTAACCATGAGTTAAGCGCTTTCACCCAACATAATGGGCTTCGTCAGATTGGGTGAAAGCACTTAACTCTTGGTTATAGTACCACAATTGTATTATACGTGTACTTGGGATTTGTTTTTAACAGTGTTATCGTTTGGCTATCAATAAATTATTTGTGTTCGTGAGAAGCCCTGGAAGCGAAGATTTTTTGTTCTATCAAGCTGCTTTTATATCGCTTTTGCGAGTTAGCGGTGAGGGGCACTTATTGGTGGATCTGTTGCAGTTTTTGATGTTATGGAATAATGATGGAGACGATTATTTTGGAATAATTATTGTCAGAATTGGAAAGGTTAGGACTCATATATCAGCATACATATGGTGAAAGCGATCTATAACCACTTATAACATGATGTTCTATAGCAGTGTAATAGGAGCTATAAAATAATATTTTTGCTGTGTGGTAATGTATATAGACAACTTCAGCATTTGCTAGGGTCATAAACAAAACACTGATCAATAAATTAGAACAACTAAGTATTGATGTACATGAAAAGCTACAAAATATTGGCCAGTTTTAACAGTGGATCCTAAAATTAAAAGTATAGTAGGAGAAAAACCCAAATTCACATATAAAAACAAGAACTTGGAAAAGTCTACTGTGTAACAATAGAACAGAAACAACACAAGAGAAGTGTAGTAAAGAAAAAAGGAACTGAACTTTCAAATGTGGGAAGTGTAAGGCATGCAAATATATCAATATGACTGTGTTCCAACATCCTATCACACATAAAGTATATTCCTACAAAGGGAATGGAAGTTGCAATACAGAGAATGTGATATATATAGCCATTTGTGAAGTATGTTGTTCTATGTGGGCAAAGCTAATAGAAAGTTCAAAGAACATATCGTACGGCATCTAAGAGACATCAGTAACAAGATAGAAGTTAATGCTTTGTATCAGCATAAAAAGCACAATCCAGGGCATAGCTTTAAATTTATGATATTAACTCATGTTTCAGTTACAGCACGAGGTGGAGATTTGTTCAACAGAACTGAAAAAATAGAAATGGAATGGATTATGACCTTGCGTGACAGTCAAAGTCCTGGCCTTAACGCAGTAGCCCCTTAAAACCAGTACTAAAAGAAAAAAGGCTTAGGGGGCGATAATACACTTCTATTATTAAACCACTCCTAAAAGAAATAGGACTGAATAACATGACAGTAAAGCTATACAACTAGCTACTAAAGAACATGTGAGAATGGACTCCTCCCAAGAGGACAGAATAACCAGTGACATACTTGCAGGAACTCAGGAAGTTAAACTGATTTGACAGTGTATATAAAAAGATAGATTGGATACAAGTAGTAAGTGCATCCAATGAATAATGAAGGCAGAGAGTCTTATTTGAATATAATACCTCATTGGCCAATACCTAGAATACACGCAGTATAAAAGGAAGAGCAAAGCAGATAAACAGAAGATCCGAAGAAGTTTACAACCGAAAGCGCTTATCCGTTCCCGAGTCCATTTTTGAACACAAGCAGCATGCTTATTTGAAGTTGGCTTCAGAACTAGGAATATTTTGGAACCTGCTCCAGTGACTTTGCAAACAGGCAGTTTGCTGATTCCAGTTGGCTTCAGAGGAAGGAAGAATCATCTATCCTGGAATTCGTTTTAGTGCACAGGCAGCACGCCAATTTGAAATTGGTCTTGGACTTTGGAAACTCATTCCAGTGTCCTTGAATACGGGATGCCCATTTGAATCAATTGGCTCTAGAAGAAGGAAGAGCTTTGGGACTTGTCCCCCCCACACACACACACACATTTTACACACAGGCTGTATGCTGGTTACAGATTGGCTTCCAAGTAAGGAACTTTTTGCAACTTGTTCTAGTGCTTTTGCACACAGGCAATTTATTGACTTGGAACTTTGGAAGTACCTACTGAGGAAGCGGAGCATATAGCTATCAGTGAATGGAGGTTTTGCACTCAAGGAAGAAAGATATCTGGAAGTGACTTCCAATGAATGAGTAATTTCCTGTCTAATTATATTAAGCCAAGTTACCGTAACAAGAAATTTGCTCCGAGGAAAGTGTTATTAGTGTCTGAACCAGTACTTTGAAGTAGGCAATTTCTTGTTTTTAACTGAACAGAATTAAAAATTGTTTTTATCTAAGGAAGGACATGAGATACATATGTAGTGCTTGCATACCAGCAACCACAAGAAAGGGGATATATAATACCTGTTAAATGGATCATCTTGGAGCTAGCTACCACGTGGAGGGAATAGCCTTATTGTAGCTTTTCATTTTCATATGGTGAAGGCTTACTTCCTAGGCTAGAGCTTGTTTACTTTATCCTTTCAAGTATTGATGTACTGTTTATAAGATGAATAGCTACATGGCTTAGAGATAGGACAGTGCAAGTATCCTGTAGCAATTAGACACTGAAATTCTAGTGTACAGTCATAGTGTCCCATAGAACTCTATAATAAGCCAATAATTGTTTTGGTTGTATTTTCTGATCTGTCTTATTCATCTGAGGTGTTCTACAGTCTAAACAGATGACTTCTAAAAGCTGCAGGCAGAACTCTTAAAACGTACAGAAGTTTATTTTATAACTTAACACGCTTTTCGTCACTCTACGTAGAGTAACCATCAAAAATAAAAACTAGATACAAAGTAACAGTTTAAAAAAACCCACACTCATCATCACATGACATTATGAGCCTATCAGTACAACATTCTGTTTAAACACACAGGCAATGTTTAAAAGATGTATATCGCCAGGAAAGTTAACTGGTATACCAATAATAGTTGAACAGAAAAGGTATATATCAAAAATGTATAAAGAGTTTTAAAAACAAAATTACAGATTGTACTTGTCTAAAATGACAAGATACTAAGTTAAAAATATTTTTCATCTGTTTAGACTTTTTAACTGTAGTAGACAGGAAATATTGCAGTTTTCATTTAATCCTGGGTGTAAAAAGGCATCCAATGCTAGTTGCCATTCTAATTCACGTTCCTCAAGCAATAAACTACTAGGACTCCCTCTAATGTTTGGCATAATCTGGTCAGTAGCTTGAAAGTGAAATTTATGACAAACACTTAAAGAATGCTTTGCTAAAGCGTTATCTCTTTTTTTTTTGTCTATAGCATAAATGTGCTCGTAAATGCTTTCACGGAACTTACAGTCTGTTTTACCGACGTAAAACGCCGGACAACTGCTGCACATTGCAATGTATATTACTCGCTTGGACTCACAATTTAGTTTAAAGTTAATAATAAACTTACTATTATCACCCACTTCAAAAGAATTACCTATCCTGATGTACTTGTACATCCTGCATGCTCCACATATAAGCATGCCTCCTGGTCTCCCACTAGGCTTAGTAGTCTTGCGTTCCAACTAATATTCTAATATTTTTAACTTAGTACTGGTCTACTATCTGTAATTTTGTTTTTAAAGCTCTTTATACATTTTTGATATATACTTTTTCTGTTCAACTATTATTAGTATACCAGTTAACTTTCCTGGCGATGTATATCTTTTAAACATTACCTGTGTGTTTAAATAGAATGTTGTACTGATAGGCTGATAATGTCATGTGATGATGAGTGCGGGGTTTTTTAAACTGTTACTTTGTATCTAGATTTTATTTCTGAAGTTACTCTACGTAGAGTGACGAAAAGCGTGTTAAGTTATTCTGCCTGCAGCTTTTAGAATTCCTTTTTCACCAGTCTTTTTTTCGTTGTTTTGCCTCTTTTGAATTAAACAGATGACTTGAAAATGGGTAAACTGATTACATGTTACAGATTGGGTTTGTCTGCAAAATAGCTTTACTAAATCAAACTTTGGACATAGGATAATAATGTGCTGATAAATGCATGAAAACTATACATATGAGATTTGGGAAACCTAGATTGAAAGGAGAATATTTAGTAAAACACGCACTGAATAAAACTGTATATTCATTTAAGGACCTGGGTATATGGGTAGATCCAGCTTTGAGTTTTATTATTCATATCAACCAATTGGTTAATGATAGTTCTAGAATTATATCTTATATAAAAAGATGTATAAAGTCTAGGAAATTGGAAATGATTTATTTTATTTATTTATTTAAAATTTGTTTGCCGGGATAGTCCGACTGGACAACAAGTGTCTGTTTTCAGCAGAATCCTGAGGAGAAAAACTCCATACATTTACAGAGAGAAGAAAAATTTACAAAAGACATTACAGAGTAGAAGCATACAGATTGTAGACTTTACAGCAGTTAGTATACAATACGAGGATATTACCCCTTTTGGTTGAAAATACAAGTGTATGAAATATGCATTCAAGCAAATATACGTGTAAGACACACACACACACACACACACACACACACACACACACACACACACACACACACACACACACACACACACACACTCTCCAGATATAGGTTATTGCTCAGATATGGATAGGTATAGTTAGAGTGTGGTGTAGTCCCGGACAGATGGGGTGTAGAAATAGTGAGTGGATGAGGCTTCAGGGGGTCAGTTACTTTCGTATAGATGGTTTGTGAAGAGGTATGTTCTAAGTAGGCTTTTGACGGAGGGTGTGGAGTTTTGTAGTCTGAGGTCAGGTTGAAGGTTGTTCCATATTTTTGCTATTTCATGGGCAAATAGCGATTCCCCGGAGTTATTTTTGCTTGTCATGGATTCGATCAAGGCTTAGTTGGAGGACCAAAGTTGTCTATTTGAATTGAAAAGTTCAGCATGCCAGTCAGGTCAGGGGTGTTCTCGGGATAGTACAGAATTAGATGAGCTAGGCTGAGTTGATGGTACCATAATAGGTTCAGAAATTCAAGCCAGTGCAAGGCTTGTAGGGAAAGGCAGTGGTGGGATTGTGATTTGGCACTGGTAGCGAATCTAGCAATTTTGTTGTAACAGATGGAAAGTTTATTAAGGTCAGTTTTGTAAAGATTAGTTAGAATTGGGGATGCATAAAGTAGATAGGAGGTGGGTTCTGGCTATTGCAATTTGAGATTCAGTGGTTAGATAACTTTGGAATGATGAAATCATTAAGTTATCTTAGACCCAAACTTGAGTATGGAATAACAACATGGAAGCCTTTTAAGAAAACAATGCATAAGTAAATTGGAAAAAGTACAGTGGAGGGTATCCATCCATGTGAAAATTTAAGTCTTTATGAAAGACTAAAATATTTGAATTTGTATAGTCTTTCTCATAGACATTTAAGAGGATTGCTTGTTTAGGTGTATAGGGTTTTTTTGGGATAGCTACCTCTGGGAATGTTTGGGGTTATAAAAAAAAGTAGAAGAGAATTATCAGACAACCTATATAAAAGATTATATAGGAGTGAGAGATGTACTAATTGGTTCTCTGAGAGAGTAGCTGATATGTGGAATAGACTGCCAAATTACATTAAAGCAAGCACTAGTTTAGATATTTTTAAGAACATCCTTGATATTTATGGAGTAAGTGTTTAGTATATTGGCAGGCCAGAAGGGCATTATTGCCCATGCCTGAATTATTTGTATGTATGTATGTATGTATGTGTCTGTGCATGTATATATCCTTTTGTGCAGTGGTCTGTGTTTATATATGTTTTGTATAGTTTCAGACCATCTTTTTCCTGATGTTCCTTGGTGTATATGGTTTCATGCATCATTTGCCCAGTGGTGTGTGGTATGGATTATTTCATGCCTTAATTTTCCAAGTAGTCTTTAGTGTATATGTTATGATTTCACTCCTTCCTTTACCTGGTGGTATATATGCTTTTACTCCATGATTTGCTTGGTGCTATGTAGTGAGGATGATTTTACTCCCATCACTTGTCTGGTGGTCTGTGATGTGAGTGGTTTCAAGTTCATCATTTGCGCAGTTGTCTATGATATGTATGGACGCATAGATGGTTTCATTCCATCATTTTCCAGGTGGCCTGTGGTAGGGATGGTTTCATCATTTGCCCAATGATCTGTGTTACAGATGGCTTCACTCCATCATTTGCTGTCTTGCAGCCACCTTGGCACTGCTAATGGTTCTAAAATACAGTGAATGAGTGGTGAGCATCAGGCATTTGGACAGGACTACAGACTGAACCAAGAATGTTCTTGGGCATAAAGTGTAAACACATAACAGGCTGTAACTAAACCATTACCTCTGTTTAACCAAACCAAGAATGCGTTAGGCAAAAAGTACAAATGTAGAACAGAAAGCAACTAATCTATGATTTGTGTATGATCAAATGTTTTGGGCATAAGGTGCAAACAAAGAACAGACAGTCAATTAAATTTGTTAGCTCATTATAACCAAACCAAGAATGTTTTGGGCATAAGATGAAAAACACAGAACAGACAGTAAGTAAAACATGAACAGTAACTAAACCACAAGCTTTGTATATTTTATAGTTGAATTTGCTAGCTCTTTACAAACCTGGATGATGACCATTGTCCAGCATACCTTAATGGTACATTGAGGATAGAGACAGTCACAAATAGCTGCATGGAGTGATGGGTGTATGTGTTTGTTATTGGTGTTCTTTAGGGGTGATCACATTGAATAAGTGACTCATGAGGGTGTGATGTAGTATACAGAAAGGAGATTAACATGGATGTTCCTGGCTTATGCATTGCTCCTTATTGTGGATACGATAGAAGTTGGCTACTAAACAGCACTTGGCCCAGATTAGACTGGCCTAGGAACACCAGTAAGGTAGTTAGGAAGATGATGCAGATGAAGTACCATAAGAGTGTATATCTGCTGAGGCACTTCACCACTGTCTGGTGGACCTACTCATAGTACTGCATATGAAAGACAGAGGCACTGCATGTTGAACACCTGCTATTCAATTTCCACAGATCAAGAAGAATCCAGTGGCATTTCTCAGGAGGTGTAAGCTGCTCTGCTCCCACTGTATGGGGGCAAGCTCGTATACTGTCAAGTCTTTGTATATTATTAATTTTATTTTATTTTGCATTTGTTGGCTGGAGAAGTCTGGCTGGACAGAAAAGCCCTTTTTCAGCAGAGGTCCCAGGAGAGAAGTTCCAGTAAATGTAGTACAAAGAAAATCTTAAGTTGCACAATATCAACAATAGTGGGCAGAATTCAATTAAAATACATGTTACAACATCAGAATAGATAGAAAAGTAACTATAAATGTTTAAGGCTTCTTATACTAATCATACTCTATACAGATGTATTTAAACAACTTCAATGCACAACAATGGGGAAAGGAGAAACTCCCATTAAAAGTAAACAGTAGGCTCACACAATTGACAGTCCTGTATAAGCCAAGTAAGAATTTTTTTATGTCATCTAGTTGTGTTTTGGCAGTTGCAACCCAACTAAGTTGTCCGCAGTTACCATTGGGGAAACCCTACACAGCATAGTGATTGGTAGGTATTTATGCATATAATATAGTACTGGTGTCCCCCCTTGTGTGCCTAATGGCGCAGAAAGAAAATGACATACAAGTATGAACAGTTTCCACAATAAAGCTGTAGCAGAGTACATGTTGTATAATTGTGTATATTATTATTACCCATGCATGATATTTTATTGAGCCCTTCAGTGCATGTACAACCTTTGTGTGCAGTTCATTGCAGTCTGAATAGAACTAAGGTATGGCATATGTCAACAGAAAACACCGAATGACTTTACACATTGGTTTCCATGTAGACAATACATATGGTTTGGGAACCTGCACTGGAATATTTAGATATATAGTGTTTAAGAAACTTTTCCATATGAGTGTGTATTATGATGTTAGAGTGCCACATGCATTTTATATTATGGTGTTAGAAGTGGTCGTGGTGATGATGGTGTTAGTACATTGTCCATCTATGTTTGTATTTCAAGAGATGACCAGTAAACAAATCTTCAGGGAGTACATGCCCAATGAGAGTATTGTTCTGTCTGTTCTGAATATTTTATTGTACACATTTATTTCATGCATTTACTTGTCCATTGATAAACTGGTTAGTCTTTAATGTGAAAGTGAAGTGAGAAGATAGTTATTTGGTATAATTATTACTAAAATATAATGTGATGTTTCTTTTGGTATAATTTTTACTAAAATATAATGTGATGAGTCTTGCATTGCACTACATCTTGATCAATGTCCATTGCAGGAACTTGATGTACTACAGGAGCTTGGTATTAATGCTCTACACCATAAACACCGTATTCTGTATACTACTAGAAACTGAAGCAGTGGTAAAGGTTGACATAATGTGACTTCTACTTCTGGTGCTAATTGTAGCTGGCCATATATCAGTCCTGTCACTCCTTAGAATTGTAGCAGTTCATCTGCACAATAGAGCTAGGCTGGGCAGGTGTATTCCTGTACACATTTATACTGCATTCTGTCCCAGCCCCTCAGACTGCATCTCATTTACTACTTGGGAAATTCAATTTAGCCAGAGAGCACAGCAGTGCAGCTGTTGACCTAGCAGGATTACAGTGAGACACCCACCGGTTATTTTCTCTTGTGCTGAGCAGCATAAATAAATGTACTTTCTTCAATATCTTGATTTTTCTGTCATGTTACATGACAATATTTTGACTTTGGTATGATATACAGCTGTACAACTTTCATAACCACTGTCTTTTCTTATGTACTTTTTGATAAAAGGAAACAGTTGGCAAAGCTTATTTATTTATTTTAGTTGTGTACTAGATTTTTCCAGACATTGTTTGCAGTATACCACTTTTTTCTTTGTTAATAAACCATATGCTTGTGATGTAGCTGAAGTGAAACAGTATATATTTAACTTTGAAATTTGTCATTTTAGCCTTGGCTATGACTCAAATGACCCAGGCTCAAGTAGAATTTTGAGTGCAGAAAGGACAGAGGCAGAGAAGGTGGTAGTGAGCATCCATTACCAGCTCACATCCATATTGGTCAGGGAAGCAGTTCAATCTAATGTACCACTAATACAAACATGAGTGTGGGGGGATGTGAAGTAATGCTGAAAATGGAAAATGTTAATGTTATGCATATACCTAGTATTATTAATGTTCTTGTTAATAAGGGTTTTGCGAAATACAGGGGTCAACCAAACACTTATTTTTGTGGAAAAAATATATTTAATCAATGAATGTGATAAAAACAATGTTATTTATGTGGTAAAACAGAACATAATGCAAAACAGTGTGATTTATAGTGCAAAAATGTGGCAATAGTAGTCATTCATGGCTAGAATGTGAAATGAACATGCAAGAAAATAAAGTTATACAGGAGAAAGAGAGAGAATGTGTTATACAAGAAACCATACAAAAATATGTGACTGATAGAGGTTGTACATGAAGTTAAAGTAACAAGGAAAAAGAAACAGAGGAGACAAGTGAGGAAGAAGCTGACTGGCATACAGTAAGAAAAATAATTTGATAGGGGAAAGCATTAAAGAAAGGAAAAAATTCAAAAATATAATGCTTAGAGAAAATAAGAAAGGGAAGGGATAAAAATGTTATCATACTAACTGTTCTTAAAAGCTGAAAATATTAGCTTTAAATGTGAGCAGTATGAAAAGTCTTAAGAGGAGTCTAGGTATATTACAATGGTGTACTGCAGTAAATTAAAATGTTATTGCTCTAGAAGATATCCGATTATTAACAGAAAGAAAGAGCACAGACCGAAAAACTTTGGAATGGTGCGGTAGTTTGGATCATGGGGAAAGAAACGTGCTCAAGCATATGTATATTAAGAAAGCATTAAAATATTACATGCAACCATAGTGGAACTAGGACAAATTATGGTAATAGACTTGAGATGGAGAAAATGTGTATAGAATTGTAGCTTTATATGCATATGTAACAAAATGATGTTTAAAAATATTCTTGAATATGTTTGTGTAAATATGGACACTATAGTGGTAGGTGATTTGTAATTTAAGAAAAAATGAGCAGTTGTGATAAAATGGTTAAAGAAATTATGAGAAGTGGAAAGTTAAGTGTATGGAAGAATAACCACTGGACCTACAAAAGGAATGAAATTAGGAAAGAAATTGATTATTTTTTAATATTTGATAGTTTAAAAGTAAAAAAAAAAAAGGAATTCTGTATGCTGGATTTTCAGATCACGTGGCTATATGGGTTAAAGTACAGGAAACTGAAGAATATATTGGAATAGGAAAAGAAATAGAGAATTAATGAAAAGGAATTAGATTTAGAAACGAAAAAAGAACTTATGGAATTATGGAAAAATCGTATGAATGAGAGTTTTATGAGAATTGGACTGTTTGGTGGCTTAAATGTGTTTTTAGAATGTGAGAATTGGGCTATTTGGTGGCTTAAATGTGTTTTTAGAATGTGTAAGAAAGAAAAGAAAAAGAGAAGTGAAGTCAAGAAACATTCAGAGACTTGAAAATTCCTTTTATGAAAAAGAGAAATATATTAAATTAAAATTAACTTGTTATATAAACAAAAATATTGCTTACAAGGAAAGAAGACCATATTTGAGTAAAATTAAAGAATAAGGTAAGCAAATAAGACATCTAGAAGGAATATACAAAATAATTTAATATGCATTGGAATTTGTTAAGAGAAGAAAAAACAAATTTATAAAGGTGAAAAATTAACTTAGATGAGTATTTAGAACAAAAAATGATAACATGAATTCTGTAACAGGATGGGATGGAATTCAATATGGTATGTATAAAGACATGAAGGAGGGCAAAAGATGTTATAGAAGTTCTGAATGAATAGTTAGAAACTGGAATTAAAGAGAAAAGGATATGTACAGGAGTTATACATTTATATTTAAAAAGGAAATTAAGAGGAGATAAAAACTTTAAGAGCTATAACATTGAATAATATGAATTATAATTTTTTATGAGAATAATAGCAAAAAGGTTACAAAAAATGAATAGAATATATGACCAAAATGTATTTGGAAGAATAGGAAAAGGAAGTCAAGAGTTAATAAGGATAGTAAGAGAAATAATTAATATCTCGAATAAAAATGTAAAAGTGAAGGTTATGATAGGGGATATAAATAAAGCTTGGGATAATATTCAGTATAAATCATTATGGAGAGCTTCACAGGCATATAATGTAAGCAAAAAAATATTCTAAGTAATAAAATCTGTTTATGAAAAAAATTGTGAGAAACTAAATGTAAATGACTGGATTGGGGAAGAAATAAAAATAGAATGTGGAATAAAACAGGTATGCCCAGCTGGTAGTGTAATTTTTCTCATTGGTTATAAATGTAATAGTGAAAAAT
Source organism: Protopterus annectens (assembly GCF_019279795.1). Classification (NCBI taxonomy): domain Eukaryota; kingdom Metazoa; phylum Chordata; order Ceratodontiformes; family Protopteridae; genus Protopterus; species Protopterus annectens. The sequence continues at coordinate 670,359,171 of NC_056745.1, forward strand.
GAAGAAAATGTTAAGTAGCTGTGTATACAAGATGATGAAGGAAGCACAATTGCCAATAATGTATAATTATGCATATGATATTGTATAATTGTTAAAAATAAAGTATGAATAGAATAATTAAAAGGGAAATTTAAATACAAATTAAAAAAACGATTTAAGTTTTGTCTTTTCGGCTTTTCCCAGTAAGGGGTTGCCATAGCAGAACTCCGGTCTGCTAATGATTGGCAGTAGATTTTTATGGTGCCAAGTTGCCAGCCCGATGCCCAACCTTTGGCGAAGGCACGCCCATTCACGCATGTCTTTCGGAGGCCACTCGACCGCGGGGAGGACATGCAGACTCCACACAGAAGACACTCCCCGCACACTAGCTAAGTATCGAACGGGAGAAGCTCTTGCTGTGAGGCAACAATGCAATAGAAAAGTAAAGGATTTGGATTTGAAGGTATGATGGGAGGTATTGAGTTAAATGACAAATATATAGATATATTAGGAATAATATCTGGAAGGAATAAATACAGACAACATTGGGGTAATGTATTCAAAGAAGTAAAGGATAGGGCTATCTTTTGGAAATCGTATAGCTTTTGATGTAGAAAAAAAAACACACTTGTTGAACTCCATGGCAGTAGGAAAGATTGGTTATGTTGCTAACATCTGTATGATTCCTATGAAGTATGAAAAGGAACTAATGATGATTATATGGGGCTCTAGACTGTATCCGGTTAAGAGAGGGATATTATGTATAAATAAAGAACAAGGAGGCTTGGGTTTAATAAACAAAGTAGTACATGCAGCATCTTTAATTTTAGATAAGGTATTAAAAGAAATTATGAAGGAAAAGAAAAACTTGATAGAAATGATACTATATTGTAAATGCAAAGAATTGTGGGAAGGAATGGAAGTTAAAAAAGTAAAAGCATTATGAATGAAGAAATGGAAGAATAACAAAATTTGTTATCATAGGAAAAGTAAGGTGTACAAGATCGTGGGTGGGACCAGTACTTCTGTATGGTACAGAAACCTGGGTAGTAAAGGCAGAACAGTTGAAGCTAGAGGTGATGGAAATAAAGTGCTTGAGAAAGGTGATAGGATGCACACTTTGGGACAGACAAAGAAATGAGGACATAACAGCAGAAGCCAGAGTAGCTGCAATTGCAGAAAAGATCAAAGAGAACAGATTATGGTGGTTTGGGCACATGTGTAGAAAAGCAGAAGACAACTGGTGAGGAAGATTTGGGACAGACTGGAATAAGGTAAGGGGAAGCGATGGCGTCCAGCAAATAGGTGGATGGATTGCATGAAAGAAGATCTGTGACAGTCAGGCATGAGTGTTGAAGAAGGCAGGAGTGTGGCAGTGACTCGAGAGAGTTGGCGACAGTTAACATGATACCCTGATCCCATGTAGAAAAATGCAAAAAAGGGGGCTGATGATGATGATGATGATAGGAGGTTACTAGACTAATGGCCTTAAGGTCCTTACAAGCCTAACCAAGAGATTATCCCCAAAAAAGAAACCTCTGTCAGCACCTGTCACAAAGGAGGAACCCCTGGGACAAATTTGTGTTTCCCATCCACTTATCAAGGTTGCGCTTGAAGAGGATTAGTGAGGTACTCTGACATGTATAGGACGTCTGTTCCAGAGATGGGATAGCCTCTGGGAGACAAACCTCTCTCTCCAGCAGGTTTGGTTGATGCCGCATATTAGATTTAGGCCTCTCACACAGGTAATGCGTGAGGATTTAGACTTCAGAATATGTAGCATCTCTAGTAGGGCAGGGCCCAGTACTGCCTTGTAGGCAAGACACAGGTCAACTCTGAACAATCTGTATAATACCGAGTAGAGGGATAGTGATTTCAGCCTGTCCACATAGGACAAGTGTTGGAGGCTATGGATTCTCTTTGTGAGATATTTCTGTGGCCTTTCCAGTTGGTGCAGGTGTTTGGAGAGGTACATACCAAACTGGGTGTTATACTCCATTATAGGTCTAATGAGGGAGAAGTGCATAGAGGTAATAACCTATTTTTCTCTGGATGCAATCCCTTTACTATGAGATGAACCAAGTAAAAGGCTTTTCTGACCACTGCCGCCACATGATGGTCGGAAATAAAAAAAAATAATATATGTGAGAAAAATAGAAAGGAATGGCACGCAAGTATTTTAAAAGCATTTTATTGCATTGATCCATGGAAAGATTTAGAAATAGATGTGAAAAAAGCCATAATGATGAGATATAATAACTACAAAAAGATTAAAGAATATAATGATTTTTTTTGGAGATTGTCCGAGGCAAATATGCCATACAAGAAAAAGCAATATAGAATATGTAGTAAATGTGAAGAGTTTGAGACTACTGAGCATGTGTTTTTTGAAATGTGAAAGAACTAATAATTTGTGGAAAGAAATATGTAAATATAATGGGGTGAAAAGTTTGTTAAAATTTGAGCAAATAAATATGGACATAATAGAATTTGGTTATTATGGTACACAAAAACAGGAAGAAGTAAAGAAAATGGATAGAATAATTTATGTTTCATGAACTATATGGAATGAGAGACTAAATGAAATCAAATACAATGGAAGATGGACTTTGACAAACATTCTGGAGCAAATAATGTTTTGGTTATGGATAAAAGAGTTGGGATGCTTAAATTGAAGTTTATAATATATGGAGATTTGTAAATAGATGTAAATGTAAATATATAAATAGTATGTAATGTCTATATCAGATAAAAATACCCTACTTGACAGAGATTTGTATTCACAGAAGTGTTGGCCATGGGTAGCTGTGTATGTCCCATTCTCATAGTACTGTGGCAGCTGTAAGGATGGAGCACAGCCTGGGGAGAGTGATAGAAGAAGTGGAGTTGAACGCCAACTCACAGGGAAATGAATATAAGGCAGTAGAAGGTTTAAAGATTGTACTTCAAGAAAATTTGTTTTTGGAATTGGAGGAGATGGCAAAAGAAGAATGTGTTACAACCTTTCATTTGGGAGGGTTGCAGGATGCTATATTGCAGGAGGGTTGCAGGATGCTATATTGGAGGAGATGGTAGACTAGAGTGAACCAGAGAATTTAAAAGACATTTTCTGGGGTGAGATAATGGAGAAAATATAAGAGAAAGAGTCTGAGGTAATCCTAAAAGGGGATGTTGCACCAAAGAAAGAGACGTATGCAAAGACAATCAAAAGCAGTTATGAGCAGAAAGAGAAGAATTGATGACTGTGTGAAAAAGAAATTTGTGGTGAGAATACAAAGCAAAAAGAGTAATGAATAGATAAAAGGTATATGACACTGTAATATTACCTTTGGGTGTGAAAGTCCAAGAACTAAAAGCTTTTATTTTGATATAGAGGCATTTTATGACATTATTTTTAGACTGTTCATTGGAATGGAGACATTTTTATGCAAGTATGAAAAGAGACAAATTGATAGTCCTTGGAGCAGTTATGTAGTACAAAATTGTTTTCCAAGAAACAAAACAAAAAGAGTTCCAAACAGGAGAAAGAGACTTTGTAAAGACATTTAGAAAACAATTTTAAAGAAGTGATGGACATTTCAGAGGTTTATGACAACAGGGGTTTATGGACTTATAGACTGGGGATGGAATTGCAATGTTTTGGAAATTGAAATAATTGTGTACATTCCAAGTAGTATGAATGCTAATGGTAGTAGGGGGTGTTGTGAAATATTAGGGACAACCAAAAACATTATTTTTTTGGGAAAGAAAGACATCTTGCGAATGGATGTAATAACAATAACTGCTATATATGTGTGTGGGAAAATGTCATGATGCAAAGAAATGTGAAATAGAATGTTATTTCTGTAAACAAACTGGATATTTATGGATGGATTATAAAAGAGTTTAATAGTGGGGAGAAAGGGAAATGATGTAGAACAAAATGAATGAGCTGGAAATTGAGATAATTTAGAAAAAAGAATATGGTAATGACAGGAAGATGGAGAAAAGAGAAAGAAAGATTCAGAAATCAGTGGTAAAAAAGATATTAACTGGAAAGTAGTGAAAGGAAAAAAAGAATTCTGTTGGGTGAAAAGTGAAAGATGGGAAAAGGAAGTTTGAAGGAATAAATTTAAAAGAAAAAAGAGAGGAAATTGGTACTAGGTAATGTAAGTCAAAAGGGCAAATGATTTCCTTTAAGAAAAAGAGAGTAATTAAGAATTTTTTTGGTAAATGTAAACAGTGTTAAAACATTATAAGAAGGATAAGGATTGTAGAATGGTGTAATAAATGTGATGTAGACATAATTACACTAGAAGACATAAGATTTATTAACAAAAGGATTGGAAACAGAACTATGTGATGAAATATATGGAATTTGAGAAATGAACATTCAGAAATAGCAGTGTTATGTAGAAGAACAGTGAAGATATTAGATGTAACACTAGTAAGAATGGGAAGATTAACTATTATTGCGATGACAAAAAATATGTAGGTTTATAGCTTTGTATGCTTATGTTACTCGTTTACAATTGTTGAATTATGTAGTAGTGAATATATATATATATATATATATATATATATATATATATATATATATATATTATAATGGGATTTTAATTGTGATTTAAGAGGCAAAAAGACAGGAAAAGGTATAAGAAAAAATGGCAGAAGTTATGAAATGTGGTAAATTGATTATATGGAATAGAAAATTCTGGACATATTGAGTATAGCAGAATGTGCAGCAGTTGTAATAGGATTTGCAGATCATTTAGCAATATGGATGAAAATAAATAAAATATAAAGTAGGAAAGAATAAAAAGAATAAAGAAAAAATAAGCGAAAAATATGAAGACAGTAAACAATTATTGAGAGATCATGGTACTATGAAGGCATATTATGCTAATTGGTCAGAATGTTGGATTACATTTGAAAGAAAATATAAAAAGTTTTTTTAAATGGCAGAAAGAAACTAGAAAGAAAAAGAAGATATCTAGTGATATATAAAATACTATTAAAACCTAGAAAGTAATGACAAAGAGAATTATACAAAGAATTATGAAAAGATTAAGAATTTGTTATATAAATAAGGGTACTTTACAAGGAAAAAAGCAAGAAGTGTCAGCATATTTGAGTAAGATTGTGAAAAAAGAGGTATAAAGAAAACAGACACACATTGCAGGTAGTGTAGTGCATTATGTGGAATAAATATTTAAAGCAAAAAAATAATGTAACAAAATATGGAAAGTAAAATAGTTTTCAGATCAAGTAAATAAGGAAAGTGAAAAGAAGATTACTGTGTATGTGTTAAAGTACTTAGACAAATAAATATAGATTTAGTAGGAGGCCCAGATGGAATAAGATGTGAAATGTATAAAAAAGTTAATCGTATGGCAAAAAGAATATCTGTTGCATGTTTTGTATGAATGGTTAAATGAAGATTTTTGTTATAAGGAATTGTGACAGGACCTGTTGAACTGTGTAGTGTTATATTAAGTCATATTGAGAAATGTGAAAAAGATGTAAAAAATTGGATACCAGTAGTACTCATTAATACACACAAGATTTTTATGAAGATAATTAAAAAAAAAGATTGGAAAATAAGATGGAAAATGTAATGGAAAAAAAACATATATGGTATGAAAGGAAAGGGATGCCAAGAATTGCTAATACAGAAATTGTGGACGATGTTTTAAGTAGAAGGGATGATTTAAAACTTATGGTAGGTGATATTGATAAAGCTTTTGATTCAGTAGAGCATAAGACATAATGGGAATTAATGGAGGCATATAATTATAATTTTAGTGGTAAAATTAAGAAAGTTTTGTATGACTGGGTATATTAATAAACAAATTCCAATAAGTGGTTAAGTAAAGACATAGGAATAAGACAAGGTTGTCATATGAGTGGTATATTATTTGCTTTAGTTATTAATATGGTAATAAGAGGTGAACTGTAAATCTGAAAGTGCAAAGTATGTAATGCAAATGGGTATAGATAGTCCAGTTTTGATAACGTATCTAGATGATGGGATCATAGGAGGTTACTAGGCTAATGATCCTGGGGCCCTTACAAGCCTAGCCAAGAGTTTATCCCCAAAAAGAAACCTCAGTCACCACCTTTGATAACATTATTATAACTAAAAATTTATGGATGAAAGAAATATTTTTTGTAGTAGACTTTTAAAAGAAACAGGTTTGACATTAAATAAGGATAAAAGTAAAGGTTTGGGAGATGGGATAAAAGTAGGAGGAATACAATTGATAGTGAAAGAGATTTATGTATTGGGAATAAATGTTGGTAATAAAACAGTAAGTGGAACACAATGGGAAAACCTTTTAAAGGAATTAAAAGGAATTTATTGTTTATGGAGAACATTTACATAGTCTTTGTAAGAAAAAAAATCTAATTTGATAAATTATGTGTTAATGGGAAAGAAAGCATATTTATCAATGTGTTCATGATTTCAAGAATGTATGAAAAACAATTTAGATGTTATTTTTACATTTATAAGGGGATCTAGATTAAATCTTATAAAGAGAGAGTATTATATATAAATAAAAATGAAGGGGGACTGGGATTATTAAATCCAGTAATATTTTCAGCTTCATTAAATTTGTATGAAGTGTTGAGCTAGATAAATGGAAAAAAATGAAATTAGTAGCAAGACTGTTTATGTAAAATTTGGGGAGATGAAAAGAAATGAGAGGAAAAAGAATGCATTAATGAAGAAAAAGAAAATTATCAAGAAAAAAACAATGTGGAAGATTGTAGATATAGAAAACAATCGGGAAAACATGGTATATGAATATAATGGCACACTATTATTGCATTAACCCATGGGAAAATTTACCAGAAGAAAAGATTAAAGCTATAAAAGAAAGAAGTGGTAGAGTAATAAAGTAGAATGTCAGTGTTTTCTATGGAGACTGGGAATAAAGTAATTACCAGTGAAAGCAAATATGCCTTGTATAAAGAAATGTGAGAGAATATGTTTGTATTGTGAAAAGAAGCAACAGAACGTGTTTTTCGAAAATGTAAAAGAGTAGAGAAATTATGTGAAGAAACATTTTTTGGAGAGTTACAAATAGTAATAACATATTTATGGGTATGATTGAATGTTGATATAAGAAAAACAAAGTATATAAGACTGGATAAAAAGGTTCTGTGTAGTATGGGTAATTTGGTAAGAGAAATTAAGTGATTGTTTCTCAGAAAGTGGATATTATCAGTAAAACATCAGATGATTATGGAAAAAAGTTTGGGGGGTCTTGTTTGTTGTAAAAGGTATAAAGATGGAAAAATAGAATATGTATAAGGAGAAAATTAAGTAAATGAGTATTTTTGTAAATATATATATATATAAATATATATATATATATATATATAGAGAGAGAGAGTTATATAAAATGAAAAATGTAAATTATATAAATAATTTGGCATGAAAATTAAGGATCCCTAGACTTTTCAATAGATGCCATAAGATCTTTTATATCAACCTGAGCTACCACCAACTCAAGCAGATGGGGCCTGTTTAACATCTTATCCAAAGGATGATGCATTCAGGAGTACAGCAGTGCTGCACTGTGGTGTCAGTAATTGATCTAACTGCTGTGGGAATAGAACCCACAGCCCTCTGAACCATAGGCGAGTGTGTTAACTGTTGCACCACTGAGATTGATGACAAATGGATTAGAATGGAATGGACAAATGGACTGGCTGACAACCTGGTGGTGGGGTGGTAACAGATTAGTCAGTAGATGGCTGGTGGTGTGCCCGATAAAGGCCTGGGATTTAATGTAAAAAATGTTTGTGTTCCGACTGGTTGTAATATGTTATTTCTTTATTATTTATTCATTGCCATTTGTTCACCCAGTAAGTGGGCTGTTGACCCTTTTCAGTCATGAGCCTTTAATTTCATACTGTTAACACTACATAGGTGGATCCAGCATAAAATTATTAAATCTTAATAACATGATATACTGAGAGACCAAACAGTTAAAAAGAAGCAAAGAATGCATGCTGACATTAGACTGTAATATAATTTTATTCTAGAGATCATTGGGAATCTGGAATTATGTAAGAGAGGGGCTGCTAAGGGCAAGGCCTCATTTGTTTTCTTTTTCTTTAATGATTTGTTAACCAAGTGACTGGACGGACCGAAAAGAGACCCTTTTGAACCACAAGACAGTAAATTTTGTCCTCTGGTCTTCTCTGGTGTCACTTTCAGTTGTTCATACCAGAACTAATTAAAGGCAAGATCTTAGTGCCTAAATGCCATATTCTGTGGCACATCCTGATGCCTGAACCCGTCAAAAAAATATTCATTGGTGTGGTAAATTCTTATATAATTGCTTATTCTCTCTCTGTACTGCTATTTACTTATGAAGCAGAGCTTTAGACATTTGGAGCAGCAGTTCTGTTTTCCCAAAAGGTTATTCATTTCAGTAGCAGAATGCAGTCATGCCATAAACACAGTTCCCAACCCAATTCTGCTGCTTGCAAACTTACTTTCCCTTTTACTTTGCAACCTTCTATGCTTGAAAGGGACATTGACAGGTGGTGCTTGAAGAAGAAAGTTTTTGGTCATTGTAGAAACATTCTGCATTTGCTTTCTTTTGTGTCACTCCAATAGACATTAATGAACTTATTAGTCTTAGTGTTTTTGCTGCAACATATAGAGTTTGGAAAACATCATGTCAGAGTTGCACTTGATGCAATATTAGGTCACTCAGAGAGCTCTGTACTGAACATTTGTATGCTGAAACTTACTAGTTCAGTCGAAGTGTATCAATTGATGACTGTTTTGTCTATTTCTTTATACAGTGAATCAAAACTATTGCAAGCAAATTCTTGAAGCAAATGATTTTCTGGTTTGAACTGGGAGTATTAAATTTGCATTATTTTGTAATTTCTGATACTTAGTTTTTTAGTTGGAAATTGAGCTGCATTATTATTTTGCATTTTGTTTTAGGTGCTTAATTTTCTTATCAAAGAATATTTCTGAATGTCTCCATGAAGTAAAGATTATACCTTCTGAAGTAAAGGACAAGCTTATCAAAATAATGATTTGGAATGGAACTCTGAATGACCAGAATATTAGTCAGGTGAGGAAAAAATGGTATTCAAATGAGCATTTATTTGTATGCCACTTTTTTGTCTGTGTCTGTGCCTGTGTCTGTCTGTCTGTGCCTGTCTGTGCCTGTGTGTGTGTGAGTCTGTGTGTGTATTTTTCTGTTTGTATCTATCCTAAGTTAATCAGGTAAGCCAACTAGTGCATGGACTATTTTTTTAGTTATGACCAGGGATCGAAAAGGAAATAGTGTTTATGTAGTCAATCAACTAGCACATTTTTGGGAAGAAACTTTGGAAAACATGTGTAGACATCACATGGTAGAACATGCAAACATCCCACAGAGTGACAGGAGGACAGAATTGAACTTTACACTGCAACTTTTGTTTTGTACTTTTCAGAATGGAACATGAGTCTGTACGAGTCCCAAGCATGGGAGTTCTTGGTATTTAAACAGAGAGAAAAGGAATCAAGGATTGTTGCCATTTGGAAGAAGAATTTGTGGATTCAGTGTTAGAAGTTTCATGTCTTTAATTAGATGAGCTGCCTTGAAACATACTAAAGATACTTTAGTAAGGCCGTAACTAATGTTGCTAAAAAGCATAGTGGGAGGACAGCAAAAGAATCGCTCTCAATAATGTGAAGTATCATCAATGTAGCTGCAGATTATGAATATATTTTGTGGTGTTTTAGAGGAGCAGTTTAAATGACCTGTCTTTAATTCCCACCTCTGTAGAAATATTTTGTGACAGTAGTAGAGTTCCCTGCAGGACTGTGGTGGTGGTGCTGCAGTAGCGTTGTCGCCTCGTAGCAAGACGTTGTCCCGTTCGATTCTCAGCTAGAGCGTCTTCTGTGTGGAGGCATACGTGAATGGGGTGTGCCTTTGTTGAAGGTTGTGCGTCAGGGCTGGTAACCCGGTACGTAAAAATCCACTACCAATCATTAGCGGACCGGAGTTCCGCTGTGGCGACCCCTAACCGGGAAAAGCCGAAAGACACAAACAAAGTAGAGTTCCCTGCAGGCACAATAGCAGGCAGTGTAGGCTGTTGCCAGAATACACCACACAAATGCACCCCGAGTATGAGTGTACAGAAAATAAACTGAATGAAAAACTGGTGGAGGATACTTCTATCAAGAGTGGACCACACAAACATGACAGCACCAAAAGCTCTCCAGTACCCCTCTGTGCACAATGTTGTATCCCCTGTATTTTAGTAATTTATGTACCTTGGGGGAAAAGACCACTACCTGTTAAATATTCCTTCACATTCATCAACTCAACTGAAACGAACAGTAAAAGTTGCTGTAACACAAGCCAGGTATCACATCCACACCCATGAAACAAATTTCTGCACACTAATCTAAACAAAGAAGAACAAGTATGCCCAAAAGGCGAATTTGTTTTCCACATCTAATTCTGGTAGAACCCGTTGAACTGACAAATTTACAAAGTAACAGTCAGAACAGCAGTTTTGCATCACAGATGTGAACATGCTGCTATTGTAAAATTGCACTTTTGAAGATAGCCGTTACAAAAGTGACCAGTATACAATAGCACATGCTTGAGCCACTGCTTCTGTAATTGCATCTCTGTTGGAAAAAAATAAAGACCTTATTAACCGTATGGAAATACAGTTGTGATGTGTAGTCTCTTCGTAAATGTTACCATTTAGAAGGAGCAAGTACAAACAGAATGGCAGTAGGAAACAAAAGAGGATGTAGAATATCAGAAGGTTGAATATACAGGGGTACAGATGGCACTGGGAGTTCTTTCCTCCTTTTCAGGGGATTACTCCTCATTCTGTAAAGAAACGTTCTGTTTTCACCAGTTTTGGAGCACATGTTGTCTTGGTGGGGGGGGGGGGGTTCTAAAACTAGTGCCTTTAGATCACTTTATTCAGTGAGTCTTCTGGTGACAAAGAGAGCGAAAGAACTTGAACAGTCCTCAACCTACCTTTTCTCAGTCTCTGTGTCAAGGTCCCAAAGTTCAAGAGATTCTTGCATGTTAACTTAAACATCAGTTAGAAGAGGTTAGAAAAGATTGGGAAGAGAGATTAGAAAAGCAGTTTTCAAGGGAACAATGGGAGGACATATGGATGTCTGTCAGGTATGTAACAAAGTTCTGAACGTTTAACATTTTTGCTATGTATGTATTTTTATATCCCAAGCAGACTTTAAAGAATGTTTCCTCTTGTAGATAGCAAATAAAGAGGTGTGATGGGAAAGAGAGAGGAAACTGGAAACGTGTTTTTTGGGAGTGTGATGAGTTGGCAGATTTTAAAAAATCTATGCAGAGTACTCTGTCAGAAATCAGAAAAAACAGAATGGTGGTACAACACGACCATCGAAACCGACTGGATAAAAAAGAGACCTTTATTATAATAACATCCAAGTAAGTGCTTTTGTGTTAATACTAACGCTTCTTCAGACTTTACATTCCACAACAAATAATTCATTTAAATGCCCATACTCTATTTAAAAGAGCCAATCAAAACATATTATAACTTTAAAGAAACATTTCATAAAATCTGGTGTCTATTAATAGCATTGGTTCTAAAAACATCTGCAAGAGCCTAAATAACCTCATGTTAAATGCTATACATAATACAAAAAGATACTCATAAACATATATTTATGACATATATATAAAGAAATGTATAAACATATGCAAATTTTTATATATATATATATATATATATATATATATATATATATATGGGTCTACTTTAAATTACCGAAAACGCAGTTGACCGACACGCGGAAGAGGGAGACGAAATGGCCGACAGGTAAGTTTACCGACAAGGTGATGTGCCAAAACCGAGTTGACCGACACGCGGAAGAGGGAGATGAAATGACCGACAGGTAAGTTTACCGGAAAGGTGATGTGACGATAGTGGATACAGCGACTAGGGTAACGTGTGAGCGCGTCTCGGTAAGTGTGCGATTGTGACGGAGTTAGGATCGGTAAGGTAAGTGTGCGTTGTTGTGGGATTTTGGGTTAGGGTGTGGGATAGGTGAGTGTGTGGTAGTGTCGGAGGTAGGGAGGTAGGGTTCGGTAAGGTAAGTGTGTGATCGTGACGGAGTTTAGTGTAGGGTGGGTTAAGTGAGTTAGTGTTAGGGTGCAGGTAGGGTGAGTGTGCGATAGTGTCGGACCTTGGGTTAGGGGTGGGTTAAGTGAGTTAGGGTTAGGGTGCAGGTAGGGTGAGTGTGCGATAGTGTCGGACCTTAGGGTTAGGGGTGGGTTAAGTGAGTTAGGGTTAGGGTGCAGGTAGGGTGAGTGTGTGATAGTGTCGGACCTTAGGGTTAGGGTTTGGGTTAGGGCTAGTGGCTATGCGATGTAGTGTAATGTGTTGTTTACGTTTAGTGTGTCGGTGTAATGGTGTTCGGTGTTTTGCGTTGTCGGTTTTGTGTGTTGTCTGTTATTTGGTGTCGGTGGTTTATGTGTCGGCGAAGTGGCGTGTCGGTATTCTAAAGTAGACCCATATATATATATATATATATATATATATATATATATATATATAATGTATATGTTCATGAAAAATAAAAAATAGAAATATATAAATATAAACATTTTTACATAAATATATAAATATCTAAACATATATACATATAAAAAATAGTGATGACAATGCATGACATGTATAAAAAGTATTTTGAGACTAAATCAGTATGTTAAGGGTCGGTACTTTAAAAAAGTTTTCAAAGAAACCTTCTCATTCAGACCATGTCCCTAATCCGCTTGCAGTTTAATTATCCATTTCCCTTCCTGTTTCTCTGTATAAATCCTAAGATCACCTAGTCTGACCGTGGAGTGTATGAGTTGAAGTACTAGGAACTTAAAAATATGTGTACTGTTGTCACATAGTACATGTTTAGCTAATGCATTGGTGTCATCTTCCCTATTAATGGCATATGTATATTCCCTGACTCTCTAAGGGTTCTATTTGTTTTCCCTGCATAAAAACAGTTACACTTCTGACAGCTAAATAGACTAAGTTTCTCGATTTACAATCTGTGTAGTGTTGAAAGGTATATCTATTCCCTGTATTGGGATGGATAAAGCTGTTATCGTTCAACATATATGGGCATTGATTGCAGGTACGACATTATAGTGTTCCTTTTCTTGTAGAACGTGGAATATCCTTGTTCCTACCTTCATAAGTCTTTTTAATGATTTAGTATTTCTATAACTCATCTTAGGTACCTCACCAACTATTTCCTTAATCTCCTCATCTAAACATAACATACTCCAGTGTTTCTTAATAATGTCTGTTACCTTCTTATTATTGTTGGTATATGGAATCACTACTCTAGTGTTACATGTGGATATTCTATTTACAGATGGGTCTGGTCTATCCTTACTAATATATGGTCTACCAGTAGTTTCTCTGATTGATTCATCTATTGGTAGCAAATCATTAACATGGTAGCCCCTATTAATAAATTCTTTCTTCACTGCAGCTCCAGCTGTATTAAAAGTTTGATCTTCACTAGTTAAACGAGATGTTCTCAAAACCTGGCTCTTAACTATATTTTTATGTATGTATGGGGGGGGGGGTGCATACTATCCCTGTGGAGAAAAGCATTTCTCCTACAGGGTTTCCTGTATACCTCCGTTATTATTCTACCATTACCTTTCTCAAGCCATACGTCTAAAAATTCAATCTCATGGATTGAATATTTTTCAGTGAAGAGTAAAAATGATGTAGTTCCATTGATATACTGTATGAACTCCTGAAGTGTATCAAGGGGTCCTCTCCATAAAGGAAAAATATCATCCACGAAACGTTTATAAAATATAATGTGTTCAGAAAAATGCAAATGTTCAAGAACATAGGTGGTCTCCTGGTATGCCAAAACTAAGTTTGCATATGAATTGGCACATGTAGTCCCCATAGCTACCCCTGTAACTTGTAAATAATACCTTTCATCATAATTAAATACATTGCTCGATAGGATCAATTCCATCAGCATTGCACATCTTACTATCCGTTCCCTGTTCATCCCCTTCCGTATCAAAAACAACCTTAAATACTCTACCCCTACATCATAATAATAGTATTATAGTATGAAAAGCATAGTAATGCCTTAAGTTTAATTCTGTCATTGTCAACAAAGCAGTTTGTTGAAAATGGAAATAAAAATCCTAACCAACTATATTTAAAGTATTAAATATTGAAAAGACATAAGAACTGGAAGTGAGATCTTTAAAAAAAATGGAAGGATCAAATTACATATCAATAAATGGAATTGCGGTGGTGCAGCGGTAGCATTGTTGCCCCACAGCAAGAGGTTCTCCCATTAGATTCTCTGCTGAAGCACCTTCTGTGTGGAGTCTGCATGTCCTCCCCGCAGTCGAGTGGCGTTCGAAAGACATGCGTCAATGGATGTGCCTTCATTGAAGGTTGGGCATCAGGCTGGCACCTCGGCATCATAAAAATCTACTGCCAATCAGTAGTGAACCAGAGTTCTGCTGTGGCAACCCCTAACCGGGAAAAGCTGGAAGAAGAAGAACAATACATACCAAATAATGCTCAGGAAGATGAGTGAGATTTAAAGGAAGGCAAGTATTAAGCAATTTATGTAATGCTGGACTGAATGATAGTTGGTATAAGAAAAAAAACATGTATGTAATGTATAATGTATGTAAATAAAAACTGTTAATATGGTTTGCTTTCTTTACTATTATGCCTTAAAAGATCATTTAAACAAAATGATTGCACACAGGAAAATTAGATCATCATTTAAAAAGACTAGGATCACTATTATTTGATTTATTAACTAATAAATCCTGATGCCATTCAGCTATTTTATTCAAAGAGGACAACAAATAACTTAAATACGTAGGAGTTATGATAAAAAATCAAATTTAGAGAAGCTTAGCAATACCTAACATGAAAACAGTATTACTGACATTAATTCTGTGATTTCTAAATGAAATAATTTATTTTTCAATTTTGAAGGTAAATTGTATTTTATAAAGGTGTTTTTACTTCATAAGTGGTATTCTATACTACAAACCCTCTACTCGAAAGAAAAAATAGGCAACTTAAAAGTGAAATGTTAAAGGTTTTATGGTCCCCTCCCAAAAAGACAAGTATATAATCCTCATATTAGACATTGGAGTAAGGGGGGGGGGCATAAAAGTGTCCAGATACTGAGATGTGTACTAGCGTTAGTGTTTAGTCCTTCATTGGTTAGATTCTTCATACAGTGTAAACTGAAAAGATGTACTTAGATTTGACAAATTATAAGAGACTAAAATGTCTGAGCATGCTATTGCTATCACTGGCAAAATGCAGGGAATTGTTGGTATGCATGTACAATGCAATGTGTATAATCCTGCAGATTCATGCTATGTTAACTGTATATTTAAAACCATCAGATATTGTGTGTTTAAATACTTGGATATTAAAAAACGGGCTAATAAATCAGAATTCCTACACAGTACTCTGTCAGAAATATTTTTAAGAATCTGCTAGAATGCACTAATGTAATTAAAATGAATAAATGGAAAAATAAAAATCTTGGAGGGTATGTTTTTTTATAAAGATTCTCAGTCCTAGGCAATTAATTCTATATTAGAAGAATTTGGATAT
The DNA here is from genome assembly GCF_019279795.1 of Protopterus annectens. NCBI lineage: Eukaryota > Metazoa > Chordata > Ceratodontiformes > Protopteridae > Protopterus > Protopterus annectens. The sequence continues at coordinate 670,374,804 of NC_056745.1, forward strand.
ATCAGAAATGATGATTTGATAAAAAATATTCAGGGAGTTAGATATTTTGTTCTAGAGAAAATGGAAAAGATAGAGCTGATGTTGTCAGTCTTCACTTAATCCTTGACTGTGGGTTCCTCAGCCGTTATTCCATCTCATGCCTTCCAAAAACTCTCCAGCTAAACTTTACCCAGAATGCTACGTTCAAGTTTACTTCAGATCTCGTTTGTTGCTTTTAGTGTTAGACACATCCTTTCCAATCCGCTCCCAAGTGAATTTTATACTTTCCTGTTATTTAACAAGCCCCTGTCAGTCCTTTTTTTTATTAGTACCATCATTGGTGGTATCTCCTACTTCTCTTTTACCTTCGTTAATCTCTACCATCTTTGGTACTCCTTTCCCTCTTTACCATAATGGTAGCTATATTGTACCATTGTTGGTATGTTTTCTCTCCTTTTGATTTAAAAAAAAAAAAAGTTATTTCCTTTCACTTCTGTCAGTTTACATGTGTGTATGTGTAGGTTAATATGGCAGAAAAGTCCAAGGACACTTCTGGCTTTAAGAGATGCCAGAAGTGTGACAGAAAATTACCCAACTCAGATGGACAGTTCACTTTTTGTGTATATTGTTTGGGCCCGTACATCTTCAGGAAGACTGTGCCATATGTCATGGCTTCAGCCACTGGGCCCTAGTAGAGGAAAATAATAAACTAATTTTCAAAGGTCTGATCGGGTCAGATTTTGATGAGGCCATATCTGGTTCTTCCAGGGCAAAAAGTGATATTAGCTCCCCTCCTTCCAAACAGGAGGGAACTAAGAAGAGGAGCCTATCAGCACCGACGACCTCATCGCCTCCACCATCGAAAATTGCAAAAATCGATCAGGGAATCACTTCAATCTTCAGTACCAGTAACTGCACCAATTGTTTCGTCACCTAAAACCAAGACTTCGGCATCACCTCACTCCCCGGTTCTACTGGCTTTGGAACCGAAGGAGTTGCCTTCCGAACAATTACCTCAGACAAGATATTCACCATCAGTGCATCCTTTTCATGACAGACCTCCGATCACTTTCTTGGAGAAACCACGTTCCCCGTCAATCTCTTCCATCCATTCCACCAAGAGCCTCACAGAGTCTGATCTTATGAGGCTAGTGGATCAGCAACTGGTGACAAGGGATTTAACTACTTACTTCATTGGTTCCTAGCCTCCCTAGCTCCGGAACCATATCCATCTTTCCAACTGTTGATCCTCTTCTGACTCCAATTGAGCCTTTGGAGTTCCCAATGCCGACAGTCCCGGTGTTGACTGCATCGTTGCCGATCAGATTTACATCTATGGCACAGATGACAGCCCTGAGCTCTTCAGTTCTATTGGACCCGGAGACCTCCCGGGGCTGAAGCTTCATTGTCTGTTCCAGGGAGTGTGGTGGTTGCAGCTGCCACTAAGAAGGAACTTGCAGACAAGAGTCCTATTATCCATCCCCTAATAAGGAGTCTAGGATGATGGATAGATTTGGGAAGCACGTACACCCTTCATCGACCTTTGCACTTAGGTCCTTGAACTATATGACACATGGCACACTTTACGAGACTCCAAGACCTGATAAAGGAGCTATCAGATACTCTGACAGGAGCTGTCGCTGAGAGAGAGCAGAACAAAGTAGCTTCCCAGCTTGCAACCCTTGAGTCAGTATGTAATTTGTCCTCGAGGCTCATTGCACATGCAGCCAAAGGAATGACTAGCACAGCGGGTTCCAGTGTAGCAATCAGGAGTCACAACTGGATAAGCTTATGTGAATTTGCAGAGTCATTTTACGTCTTTCTTCAGTGCTCCTTTTGACTGATCATCCTTTTTTGGCCACAAAGTTAGAGACCCTTGCGAGATGTGAGAAGGATGGAAAGACCCTTTCTGCCATCGGAGTCTGCTTTTCCATTCCTCAACCGCCTTAGTTCAGGAACCAGAGGAGTGGGAAGCTATGGTTCAAAAAATCCAAAAGGCCTTTCCAGGACTCCTGTGGTAATGACTTCCTTCGGGGCAAGGGGGGGGGGGTTGCAATGGAAGATGCCTTGCCAGAGGCAGAGGTGGCCTGCAAAATCACGGTTCCAGGGATTTCTTTCCCTGGTAAGTCCTACCAGCGCTCCTGAAGGGAGGCTCTATTGCCATCCTCTGGAGGCAGTCGGGGCGACTATCCCTGCACCTCCTTGCCTGGCTAAGCATAAGCAACAATTGGGTGCAGAGGATTATAAACAGAGGTTACAATGTTCCCTTTTCAAATCATCCCAATCAACCAAAGAGAATCCCAGACATTCCTCCCAATCACAGGGATGCATCAGTTACAGAAATACAAAAACTGCTCGACAAGAGTCATCCAAACAGTCCCACCAGACCAGAGAGGATCCAGAGTTTACTCAAGATCTTTTTAGTGCCAAAGAAAACAGGGACTGGAAACTGATTTTGGATCTCAGTGTGTTGAACAAGTTGATTCAACAAACCAAATTCTAGATTGTCACAGTTCAATCTGTACTTTCGTTTTTATGATAACATGAATGGATGTGCTCACTAGATATTCAGGATGCATATTACCACATAAAAAAGGACAAATGCTCCAGAAGATTTCTGCACTTCTGGCTGGGAGCCAGTCATTATCAGTTCAGAGCCCTGCCCTTTGGTCTCACCATAGTTGCCAGGGTGTTCACCAAGTGCATGGCAGTGGTAGCAGCCCACTTCAGACTACAAGGATTCCTGGTGTTTTCCATTCCTAGATGTGCAACCACCAGGCATCTTCTACTGCAAGCAAGGGATTATGATCTTCAAATGTCCTCACTGGGGATCACAGTAAACTACGAAAAATCCCATCTAGAGCCAACACAGCATTTAAAGTTCATGCACCTGCATCAGTTTACTTCCCCAGGAAAGACTTCAGGGAATAAGATTCCAAGTCTGCTGGATTATTCGCAACAGAACACTGATTGCAAGACTGTTGTTACAGGCTCTAGGATCTATGGTGACCACCATCACTTTAATTACCCTTGCAAGGTTTCACATGCAAATTCTGCAGTGGCTCTTAGCATCACAATGGTCATTCCTGAATTATTCTGTGTCTCATCAAGTTCTAATCATCAGTTTATGCAAGAAGGACTTGAGTTGGTGGCTTCATTCCAACAAGATTCTACTGGGCTGTTCATTTGTTCCTCCTCATCCGCAAGCCATAGTGACCACAGACACATCCCGGATAGGGTGGGGGGATTTATCTGGGAAAGACAGTCCAAGGCACTTGGTCCCAGTTAGAGGCCAATCTGTACATCAGTGTTCTAGAGATGAGGGCAGTGCTCCTAGTGTTGCAAGCATTCCAAGAAGCCCTCCCCTCAGGAACAATTATGATCCAAACAGACAACATGTCAGTGGTTGGGTACATCAACAAACAAAGGGGAACCAGATCTTATCCCCTTTGTTGAGAAGCACTCCGGGTAGGGCAATGGGTAATTTCATCCAACCTCTTTCCGATTGCAATGCATGTTCTGGGGAGCTCCATTGTGATTGCGGACAAATTGAACAGGAGCATTCTGATGCCTCATGAGTGGTCTCTCAACCCTTTGGTAGTGGAAAAAATCTGTCAATGGGGCCAGTCCTGCTGCGATCTCTTTGCTTCCCCCCTGAACAAAAAGTGCAGCAGCTACTTTTGCCCTTACCCCCCCCTCCAAAGGAGTCACCGAGCGGTGCTCTCCTTCACGATTGGCCCCCTGGTCTACTATACGCCTTTCAACTGATTCCTCTCATTTCCCAGTTTCTAAAGAAAGCCAACAGGTAAAAAAACAGGATAATTCTCATTGCCTCCTTTTGGCCTCGACAAATATGTTTTCCCTTTCTTTGGCCTCACCTAATTCAGAAACCTTGGAAGCTGGACCTGATTCCCTATTGTCCCATCCAGATAGACTTATTCACCCAAATTTTCACAATCTCAAGCGCACTGTGTGGCGTCTCCAGTTCCCATGATAGCCAGGCGTTCTAGCCTCACTGCCCCAGTTGAACAAATTGTTTTAGCCTCCCACAAACCTTCGACTAGACAATTTTACAGCAGCAAATGACAGACAGTATTCTTGACTCATATTCTGCACCAGTTCATAAGGTCTTGGTACTATTAGCATCACTTTTCAATACAGGGGTGTCCTCTTCGACTATACGAGTAAATGTAGCTGCAATTTCAAATTTTCATAATGGTCTAGATAATTCAGCTCTAATGTCCCACAAGCTCTGTAAAGCATTTCTGAAAGGAACCTTATTGCTGAGGCCTCCATACAAGGATCCTACTATACCTTGGGACCTCAGTCTAGTTATGCAGTCTTTAATTAGTTCCCCCTTTGAACCACATGCAAGTTGCAACTTGAAACATTTATCATGGAAGAACTTATTTTTGATAGCTATTACCTCTGCTAGTAGAATATCAGTGTTACAATGTTATCTTGCAAACCTCCTTACCTGATCTTTCATAAAGATAGGGTGTCTTTAAGAACAAATCCTTCCTTTTTACCAAAAGTAGTTAGAGACACTAATCAACCAGACTGTACAACTTCCAGTATTTTTTCCCAAATTTTCAAACAAAGGTGAATGTTGTGTGCATTTGCTAAATGTTCACAGACAAGGTTTTTACCTTCACAGAACAAAGGAATTCAGAAAATCTGATCAGTTGTTTGTTTCCTTCTCTGTTGTGGCTCTGGGCAAACTATTTTCTAAAGTTACTTTGGCTAAATGGCTCAAGGAATGCATAATCTTCATTTTAACAAAAGGAAAGTGCAACTGCTGGTACCAAAAAAGGCACATTCTACAAGAGCAATAGCTGCTTCTGCAGTCTTCCATGCCAATCAATGCTTCTGTAGATGATATATATGCAGTGGCTACTTAGGCATTCCTGCATGCCTTTGTTACTCATTACAAGCTGGATCTGGTCTCTAGGGGACAAGCATCATTTGGTTCGATGCTGCTCAGGAATATATTGCCATGAGACCTCCCAAGATTTTGGTAGCTGGGGATTCTGTCCTACAATGAAGTTCCATCTGTGTTGTCGATCTTCACTTATTCTTGATATTCCCATCCTGCTACCCCCCCTGCCTTTTGGGTTTTTTGTTGGAATGGATTTATCCTAAATGAGAGCATTATCCCCTTATGAATACAGATATGGTATCTGATCTGTTTCCTGTCTGTCTCTGTATTATGCAAACTCGATCCGAGGTAATCTTGAGCATTCTGCTCTCCAAGCAAATTTGAATAAAATTACTAAAAATAATTTTCAATGGTAAAGATGCAACTCAAATGAGAAAGCCAATTGGAAACATTTTATTTGTCTGAAAAATTCATGACTTTTGTTTAGATAATTTGAACTGTTAATTTCTCACCGACTATAAACATAATATTGTTTAACATTTTTTTCCTTCCTGTATTAAGAAAGTCATTATTCTTTACTCTGGACTATGTTAGCTATTGCTAGGAAAACAATTTCCAGGAAAGGAATGTATAGGAATTCTCCATCTTTTTAGGAATTCTTAGAAATAGGTCATGATATAGAAACTAATCCAAAAAAATCAAAATGTACTAATAAACCACTCAGTTTTAAGGTCTGGCGTAAGATATCTGCAGTCTTGTTCAAAACAATGAGCTAATTTCATTAATGCTCAGTATTAATTAGGTTTTCTTGTACTAAATTTTTGGATAATTAAGTTGAACAGATAGTGTAAGCAAAAAATGTTTTGAAAATGAAATTCAGGAAGTCTAGGCACATGCTGTATATATTGTTCATGGTTTGATTTTGTCTCAAAAATGGTTTATATATTTTGTTTTGTTATTTTCATTAAAGGAAATCTTGGGTGTAAATGTTAAATTAATATCCAGTGTTGTCTTTTCTGCCTAACTTAACAGATGGGTTATTGGATGTTCTTCGTGTTTCACTGTTGCAGTCCTCACATATGGGTTATCCAGCTCCCATTAGCTCTCAGACAGCCTGAATACCAGAGTCCTTGGTATATGACGTCAGCTGACGCCGGTTGTGAAACTGACGTCAGTACGTCAGATATAAAGGGAGGCAGCCAACACCATTTCCTGCTGCGGAGTCCGAAACAGATGCAATTCGCACTAGTGCTGGTCGGCCGTTTACCTTTGTTTCATTTTTCGACTACCAAGTTGAAGACGCCTTCAGATAAGTACCCCTTTGGGGATCCTCTTTTCTTGCTTTAACGAATGTCAGATAAAGTTAATAACCGTCTTGCCTGGTGAAAACAGATTCTGCACCGTGAGTTCCATTCCTATTCCTATTGTATAACTTGTTTGGGCCTTGAGCATGACGTCCCTAACTGCGATCTCTGTGCTTCCTTACACATGTACCATATGCAGTAGAGCTAAGATTTTGTATAAGCATTTCAGAGTCTGGCCTAAGTTTGTCTGTATGGTGTCTTCTGGTCTCCCGACTTCGGATTTTCCTAGGAAACTCAAAGACAAGGACCGTGACAGGCCTAGGGTTAAATCTACTGATGACACACCTGTGAAATTTGTTGTCGGCACAGTGATAGTCAGGGAGGCGCTTTCGCAGCCCTGCAGTCCGCAGATTTTCAGCTGCAAGCCTCTGCCGAGACCTTTATGGAGTCCTCCATGCCACAGGCCTCTATTTCATCTTCAGACCCTCCACCTGTCACCGCCTCAGATGGGTCCGGAGCCGCTTTGCAGGCACTTGCTTCTGACACTTCTTCTTTTCGACATGAGACCAGAACCAGACCGACTAACCTAGCTCAGACTTCTGCAGTTGCTAGGCCTCCCGAGTCCTTCCGGATTGCTAGTAAACCTTCCAGCCACAAACCTACTTACAAACCGGCGTCTGCCTCCCCTCCTGTACCTCAGTCCCAGTTGGTAAAGATGGCTGGTGATTTTCTTTCCCTGATTAGGGGCTTTTATTCCCCCCCCCCTAAAGAGGGCTATGGAATTATCTCCTTATATGTTTTCTGTCTCAGATTCTGAGATTTCCAGTATGACTGCTGGTGAAGAAGGAAGTTCTCAACTTTTTTCTGCCTTTGAGGATTCTGATGTGAGGACTCTATCCCTTCTGCCTCCCCTCCAGAAGATTTTTCCTTTGGGGATACTTTGAATACTCTTAGGGAGCATTTTAAATGGGAATGTCAGGCTTTTCCACAGTCTAAGAAAAGAATCGGGGAATTTTTAGATTTGCCACAGCATGAGCCTCTGGCTGTACCTCCAGTTTTGGAAGTTGTGGATGATATTTTCTTGGAAAATTCTTTAACTCTGAATTCTGTTCCTCCTGCCCCCAGAAAACTGGATAGATATTACAGGGTTCCTGAATCTCATCAATTCCTTTTCAGAAACCCTACTGCTTATCCAGAAATTATTTCTCAAGGCCCCAAGGGTGTTAAGGCTACTATTGCTAGAAACCCTGTGCCTTTTGATAAGGAATTTAGGGCCTTGGACAGGTGGGTTAAAAAAGTCAATACTTCTGCAACTCTTGTCATTAGATCCGTAAATTGTCTTTATCACATGCTTAAGTATCAGCAGAATATGTTGGAGGCTATTAAGGCTAAACTTGGAGATATTCCTTCCATGATGGAAAACAAAGAATTACAAGACTTACTGAATTCTGCCACTTTAGATAATAAACATTCACTTCATTGTGGTTTTGACACTTTGGAGGCTTCCTGCAGAGCAGCAGCCACTGGTTCTGTAATTAGAAGGCATGCTTGGCTCAGGGAGCAACCTCTTTCTGAACCAGCTAAGTCTAAATTGCTGGATGTTCCTTTGCACAACGACAATCTTTTTGGTAATAAGGCTGAGGAGGTACTGAAAAAGTTGGAGAATAAGGCAAAATCTATGCAAGCTGTAAACAATTTCCTTCAGGTTCAGCCTCCTTGGTTTAGTAGGCATTATCCTTCCAAGAACTGGTCTTTCCCTGGTCCTGGCAAGCAGGGTCGCTCTAGGCCTGGGGGTTTCAGATCTTCCAGAGGGCAGGCTTCTGCCCCTCAAAGGGCTAAACAGTGGCATTCTTCTTCTGCTAAATCAGGGAGTTCTAAGCCAGCTTCCCAAAGCAAGCATTCTCAGTGACTCCGGCCTTCTTGTGCCTACCTCTGCGGACCCTGGGTTTTCTTTGTGGGGAAGGTTAGCCAGGTTCGCAGAGGTATGGTCTTCCATCACAGATGACAAATGGGTGCTCAGTATAGTAAACCAAGGTTACAAGTTTTACTTTCACACTTTCTCTGTGTTACAAGGGTACCCAGACATACCCAAAACTCTCAAGGCAGAGGTAGAAACTCACATTTCTTCTCTACTTACTATGGGGGCTATAGAGCCATTTCCTGCAAATCAGGCAGGTTTAGGTTTTTATTCAAGGCTTTTTCTGGTACCCAAGAAAGGGGGCACCTGGTGCCCTATTCTGGATCTGTCCATTCTAAACACTTTTTTGGTGATTCCCAAATTCAAAACGCTCACCCTTCAGTTACTACCAATGCTGGGCAAGGATTCATGGCTGGTAACTTTGGATCTCAAGGAGGCTTATCTGCACATCCCAATAAGGGAAAGTTGCAGGGAATTCCTTCGCTTCAGAGCTGGGGAGCAACACTTTCAATTCTCTGTATTGCCCTTTGGCTTATCTACTGCTCCAAGTTTTTACGAAGTGCCTGGCTCCAGCCATTACTTTTTGCAGGCAGCGAAACATTCACATTTATCTTTACCTGGACGACTGTCTCATTCGAGCAAACTTCCCCAGAACAATTAGAAAAGGATTTGGATTTCATGAAGAACGCTATCACCTCTTTGGGTTACACACACAACGAAAAGAAGTCAAAGTTAGTTCCTTCAAGGGAGATTGTTTTCCTGAGAGCTAGTCTGAATACAGCCACCAAGATGGTATTCCTCTCTCAACAGAAGCAAGAAAATCTTTCCACTTACTTCATGAACTTGGCAAGCATGACCCAGCTCTCTGCAAAGCAATTCCTGCAAGCACTGGGGTTCATGGCTTCATGTATTTTGATGACCCCATATGCAAGGTTGCATATGAGAAAACGTCAATGGTACCTCAAGAACCTTTGGTGTCAACACACACAGGACTTGGACTTAATTCTTCCCCTGATTCCCTGTCTACAAATGGAGTTCCTCTGGTGGGCGATAGCCTGTTCTGAGAACAAGGGACTGTCTTTCCGCCCACCGCCTGCCAGCCAGACTCTCACCACAGACACCTCGGATGTTGCATGGGGGGCTCATCTGGAAGGCAGGGGCATACAGGGGACTTGGAGCACCCAGCAGATTCATCTGCACATAAACTTAAAAGAATTGATGGCAGTGCAGCAGGCCTTGCTGGCTTTCAAGGACCTACTCTACCTGGGACTCTGCTAATCAGGACAGACAATACCACAGTCATGTGGTACATCAACAAGCAAGGGGTGGATTCACTCTTACCCCTTGTGCAAACAAAGCATGAGACTATGGTCCATAGCAGCATTCATGGGTTTACATCTAATAGCTCACTATCTTCCAGGGAGGCTAAACTCCTTGGCGGATCATTTGAGCATACTTGTTCTGGATCCCCATGAGTGGCAACTGAACAGGAACATTTTCCATCACATCACTCATCATTGGGGCACCCCACAAGTGGGTCTTTTCTCCTCTCTCACCAATCATCTCCTTCCAACCTTCTGCACCAGGGATTTTCATAACAAAGCTTGGAGGGTGGATGCGTTGTTCTTCAAATGGACACATCTCTCAGTTTATGCATTCCCTCCTCTGCCTCTTTTTCCCAGAGTGCTGCTAAAGATAAGGGATGAAAAACCAAAGGCTATTCTGATAGCTCCAGATTGTCCCAGGCAACATTGGTATCCCCTCCTTCGCAGTCTTTCCCAGACTCAGCCTTGGCATTTTCCCCTGGTACCAGATCTGTTGGTTCAGGGAGGGAGAAAGTTCCTTCATTCTCATCTTCAAATTCTGCATTTAACTGCCTGACTAATACCTTAAATATTTCCCAACAGGTGGTTGAAGCTCTTCATGAGGCCAGGAGGCCTAGCACAAGAAAATCCTATGCAGATAAATGGAAGATAATTTTCTCTTGGATGCTAGCTAAAGGAGAAGACTCTTCTCATCCTTCTCTTTCACTCATTCTTGACTACCTAGCAGGATTGCTTAACAGTGGACTTTCTTTTTCTTCAATCAAAATTCACGCTTCAGCAATTTCGGCTCATGGTTCTTTTGAGCAACCCATTTTTTCTCACCCTTTGATGAAACAGTTCCTGAGGGGAGCTAGTAATCTTAGACCTCCCAGAAGAGCTCCTAATCCTGCTTGGGATCTTAATTTTGTCCTGGAAAAACTTACTCTGCCTCCCTTTGAACCAGCTGCCTCTGCAGATTTGAAGTTTCTATCCTGGAAGACTGCTTTATTTTTAGCTATTACTTCAGCTAGAAGGGTATCTGAGCTGCAAGCCTTAATGGCAGTAGAACCTTTCATTATTTTTCACTCAGATCGGGTTTCTCCGAGAACCAGTCCCTCCTTTATGCCTAAGGTAGTTTCTAGTTTAACCCTTAACCAGTCTATTCACCTGCCTACATTTTTCAACAATCCCCAAAATAAAGGGGAAAGGATTCTGCACTCTATTGATGTGCATAGACAGCTGACATTTTACTTGGGACTAAATAATTTTGAAAATCTGAACAGTCATTGCTTATTTTTGCTCCTGGGGCTCAGGGTAAAGCTATTTCAAAACAAACCATCTCCAAATGGATTGCTCATTGTATTCACTTTTGTTACCTGCAGCACGGTAAGGTTCCCCCTCAGGGTATTAGGACCCATTCCACTAGAGCAGCCTCTACCTCTGCAGCCTTTCTGAGAGGTGTGCCTACTAAGGACATTCTAGAAGCAGCTACTTGGTCTTCTGTCCATACTTTCACAAAGCATTAAAATCTACCTTTGTTTTCTAAATCTAGGGCTGGTTTTACCTCTGCTGTTTTGCAGGGCCTCCTTACCAACCCTTAATCTGTGATCCTTCCTCCCCCCTTTGTCTTCTTACTGGGCTTTGGGAATCAACTCATATGTCAGGACTGCAACAGTGAAACACGAAGAACATAGTACAGTTGTGTACACTTACCATAAATGTAGATGTTCGTGTGTATTCACTATTGCAGTCCTGGTTTCCCACCCTCCATTCCCCCTTTTTTCCTAAGGCATAGACTATGGATTTTTATTTTTTGTTTGACATGTCCAGGGTGCTACCATTCCTGGATTAGCTGCCTTTTGGGGAATCCTGACAGTTAAGGCAAGAAAAACTGAGGAAATGGCGTTGGCTGCCTCCCTTTATACCTGACGTACTGACATCAGTTTTACAACCGGCATCAGCCGATGTCATATATCAAGGACTCTGGTATTCAGGCCGACTGAGGGCTACCAGGAGCCGGATAACCCATATGTGAGGATTGCGACAGTGAATACACTCGAACATCTACATTTATGGTAAGTGTACACAACTGTACTATCTGACATTGGCACCCTAGCCATAATTCCCTTCTATCCCTACAATATCTCGGCCCTAGTCTTCCTCCTTTTCACTTTGGATATGATCTTAGGGCTCGGTGCTTAATGCAAAGATAAGTGCTTTTGCTTTAGCTTTTCAGTCCATTTTTTTGTAGCAATATCCTCTTGATATTTTGAGACTGGTTATTAGTCTTATTGCTAGTTTTTAGTGTGTTTGTGGAAGTTTTTTCTTGCCATGTTTCCAACCCCCTACTTTAAAAAAGGGGGAAGTTTTGTTTATCTTTAGCTTTATCTTACCCAGAGTATTTACTGTGTGTGAAGTGTTGTGATTTGAAGCTCTTCATCTGTGTGGTTAGTATGTTTTTCTTTGAGTGACAAGGCATCTGGTTTTAAAAGTGCATTGCACACGGGCACAAGATCTCTTCACAGAACATCCATATGTTGTGTGTTTATTGTTTAGGGGTGGATCACCTTGACGCCAAATAAGAGTCCTGTGCCGCCTTCAGAGCCAGGGCAATCATTGACTGTAGGAATAAATTAGTTCTGAAGGGTCTTCTACCTGCCACAACAGGAGAGTCAACCCTTTCTGCATCATCTTCTAGTTCCCCTTGAGGTAAAAAGGTGGGGGATAAGGCAAAATATTCTAAAGAGAAAGAAGAGGATAAAAAGAAAGAGAGAAAATCAAAGAAAAGGAAAAACAGAGAAATCCGATGGCAAAGAAAGGGCTCTGGCTCTGAAAAGATCCTTGGACTTGTCAGGCCTTTTGGCCTGGCTCATGAAACACAGAGATGATAGGATCTGCTGTTAATTCAGGACATAATTCCAATTTGATTCCCTTCTCCTCCCGGCAGATTTTCTCCAGAGCCAACCTGTCCATGGCTCCACTCTTTCATTTTATAGGAAAGGTCAACCCACAGGTCTTCTAAGCCACCCTCTATGGCCTCCTCTTTCAGGTCCTTTCGATACTTAGAAGCCTGTCAGAAGCTTATGTCACAATGATGATGAGCCAGTTTCTGAGAATACAAATCCAGATGGGAGTCCTTTCACTGTGTCCCATCCAGGAAGGCATAAGGCCAGGCCTCAACAACTCCTCTGATATCTCCTACTCCAATCCACCCTTCAGATCCAGTGTCTGTGGCACCAAGTAACACTTGCAGGATGATCTTGTTGGAGCTGATAGCTTGGTCGACTTTTACTCTTGACGGTTTCCCTTTCTCATTCAACTTCTGTGTCAGATTTTGAAGGGTCTAGAATGAAGAGGTCAGGACAAGGTTTGGGATTGACTCTGAATTTATTGAAGCCATCCTTTGGATGCTTCAGCCTTAGACAGCTTGGCTCTGATGTCCTCTTCAAAGCTGTGAGAGGTTCCTTTGGATTTTAAGGATTCTTCCTTGACTCCAGTTTTGGTTTCAGCATTTGAGGCCTTTGAATGGGTGCAGTCCTGGTCAAGAGAAGAGATCTTTTGCACACACTCTGCTCCATCCCAATACCGTCTGGATTTTGCAGTTCCTCCTTCTGGTCATCCTGTCTGCAAGGACAGACAGCCGGCCTCAGTAAGGCTCAAGAAATCTCTTCTGGCAGGTTTCCCTTCCAATTCTGAACCATCTCCAGAGCCTCCCACTGGGAAAGGGCATACGAAATGGACTTGCAAAAAGGGGGCATTTGGACTCCCTCAGGAGGCAGTTGTGGAAGATGCAGAATTTGAGGGAAGATAGAGTCCACAAGAGTCCCTTAGAAGATATTTCATTTGGAGATATCATTGAATTGATAAAACATTTAATTGATAAAACAGTGAGGTGATTGGTCCACTTAGACTGCTCCCAAGAGGAGTTGGTTTTCCTTGAGGCTTTCAGGGCTAACCCATCTACTTCCTGGGTGGTGTCACCTACTGATGAGCTCATTGACCTGATCTCTCAGCAGGTTTGGAAGGAACTAGATGTAGTAGAGCTGATTCCTAGAAAATATGACAAGATACTGTTTTTCCTTAGGAATAGGCCATATTGGAGCAAGAGTCCAGCAGTAGATGCCATAGTGGTTATGTCAGAGACAAAAAAAGAGCTCTCTTTCTGAAGAGAGCACCTCTGTCCATCCCCTTACAGTGAATCTAGTTATTTGGACGGATTCAGAAAGTGGGTGTTTCTTAAAGTGATATTTACTGTACATGCATTACCTTACCTTGCCTATATGACTCATTTCCAGAGAGACATGACCAAGGAAGTATCCATGCCCCTCTCAGATAATCTGTCTGCTAACATGCAGAAAACTATGGAATCGCAGCTAACCGCCCTTCAGTTTATATCTAAAGTGTCCAGGTGACTGCTTTCCAGTGCAGCTGGTGGTTGAGATGTACATGCACTGATGTTTCCATTCACCAGCTCATCTGGATGTGTGTTTGTGATTTTTGTAGAGAGCTTCAAGATGTCCTTTCTCGGTGCTCCTTTTAATTGTTCCAGACTACACAAGATCAAAGAAATGCTCACCAGAAGTGAATAGAAGGGCAAAACTCTGTCTGCCGTGGGCATCCATTTTTCTAGATCCCAAAAGGACCTTTTTCTGGAACCAAAAGGGTGGGAAAAAAACTATGGTACCATAAGTCCCAGAGATTTGCCCAAGGCTCTTTTGGTGACAACCCTCCCCCAGGGCAGAGGAAGATACAGTTTCAACAGACATTATTCCTGGGACAGAGGTAGACTGCAAAATCAAAGGTTTTGAGGTCCCTTTATCGAGATGCCCTTCCAGTGTGGAACAGTTGCCATATTCTGGAGGCAGTTGGGGGGTGCTTGTCTCTGCACCCTCATGCCTGACTAGCCATCATTCAAGATTCTTGGATGCAGAAGATTACCAGAGGCTACATTATTCCCTTTGCTTTCTCCCAGCTAACAAGAGGAATATTCCTAATGTTGCACCAAGTCAGAGGAAATTGGCAGCAACAAAAATGTCATAGCTGCTAGAAAAGTAAGGTATCCAGAAGGTTCTACGTGACCAACAAGGATCTAGAATCTATTCAAGAATATTTTTGGTTCTGAAAAAGACCAAGGACCTTTGGAACATCCTGGACCTTAGCCACCTCAATCAGTTTGTAAAATAAAGTTCCAGATCACCATGGTTCAGTGCATTCTGCCTCTTGTGTGTAGGGATGACTGAATGTGCTCCATAGACCTTTAGAATGCCTGCTATCATATCAGGATAGAGATGCAGTTCAGGAGGACTCTCCACTATTGGCTGGGAGCCAGTCATTTTCAGTTTAGAGCACTGCCCTTTGGTCTCACCACAGCCCCCCAGGATGTTCAAGTGCATGGCAGTGTTAGCAGAGTATCTAAGACTGCAAGGGGTACCAGATGTTCCCTTATCTAGATGACTGCCTCCTCACTGCATCCAGTAAGGGTCTACTTATTCAATCCAGGGACTTCTTGCTCCAATTCTCTCATCAGTTGGGAATTACTGTAAACTGGTAGAATTCTTAAGAGGCTATCTGGACATGACATCTCAAACTGCAAAACTTCCGGACTTCACAGAGTATTCTCCCTGCATCACCAAAATATTAAGGTCCTGTCTATCCTGAATCCCCTAGCAAGACTTATCCTGTAACTAATGGTGTCACTGGCTTCTTAGATTACGCTGGTCCCTCAAGCCAGATTCTATTTGAGGGTGCTGCAGTGGACCTTCTCTGTACAGTCATCAAAGTTGTACCAACCTTTGCAATTACCAGTTCATCTTACACCAATCTGTGGTTAATGCTTCACCTTTCCACTTATGAAAACCCCTGTGACCATGGACAACTCTCTTCTGGGGTGGGAGCATTTTGAAGGGAAGATAGTTCAAGGCACTTGAATGACTTCAGTGGCTAAACTTCACATCAGTGTCTCTGAAATGAGGGGAGTCCTCCTAGAATTGCAGTCCTTTTAGGATTCCATTCCTAAGGTTGTGATTTCCTCTCAGATGGTCAGGCTGGCTGTGTACATCAGTAAGCAAGGGGAATCCGTTAGTACCCACTAAGTCATGAAACCGTGAAGGTTTGGCAATTGGCAATATATTTCTAGTAGCTACATACATCCCAGGGAGTTCCAGAGTTTTAGTAGACTAGCTGAGCAGGTCATTTTTCTGCCATGAGTGGTGGCAACCATGAATTTCATTTGCAAGAGCCAGCCTTGCTGTGATTTCTTTACATCTCCTCTGAACCCCAAGTGCAGTAGCTATTTTGCCATGATCCCCCAGGATGGTCAGTCACTGAGGGATAATCTATTCCACATTAACTCCCAGGTTTCCTTTATGCCTTTCCACCTTTGTATAGTAATGAAGTTCCTTCAAAAAGCAATCTGTTGCAAGGCAACCATAAATTTCATTGCTCCCTTCTGGGTTCATCAGGCTTGTTCCCCATTCCTTTGACCTTGCCTGGAACACCCTCTCTGGGTGCCGGACCCTCTTCTAGATTTCTATCTTACCCATCTGGCCAGTCTCACTGGGGAATACAGACTCTGAAATTAACCATTTGGTTCCTCCAATTCAGCGATGGCCAGGGATGCAAGTCTTTCTGCTTCAGTGCTCCATATTTTATTTTCTTCACAAAAAACAAAGATCAGAAAAGCCTATAGAAGTAAATGGAAGAGATTTGCTATTTGAGCTTCGTTGAAGGGGTTAGAGCTCTTCTCGGCACCTTTATGATCTATCCTGTTTTTTTTGGCCTAATTATTTTAGAATGGTGCTAGTTTTTCTACCAGTAAGGTACAGTTGGCAGCAATATATAATATCCATGTAGGAGAAAAATCAAACCTTTATTGGTTCATAGGTTCATACTAGGCTATCTGCCCGAGGGCGTTTACAAGCCTAGCCCATAGTTTTGTGGATTACGCCACCCCTTTAGTATTGCTTCTTTGAAACTGTCAAAAGATTTGTTTTTTGGAAACATTTCTTCTCAGGTCCTCTCTTAGGGATCCAGTTCTTTTGTTACATTAATATTGCTTCAAGCCTTATTTAGCCCACCTTTTGAACTAACAACTTCAGCAGAACTAAAATCTCTGTGTTAGAAGACTAGTTTCCTGGTAGCCATTATGTTGGCTAGGAGAATTTCTGAGATGCAGATGTTATCTTGGAAACCTCCTTATTTGATCTTTCATAAGAACAAGGTATCTGTTTGAACCAATCCCAGTTTTCTTCCAAAGGTGCCAGCGAAAGCTACCCTTAATCACTCCAGTAACTTGCCAGATCTTTGTGAGTTTTTCCTATAACATACAACTTTGCATTTGCTGGATGTTCATTGTCAACTGAGATTCTATTTACGTCATACCAAGGATTTGAAAAATGGACAAAATTTTTGTTTCTTTTTCAAAAGCCAAATTGGGAGATGGTGTTTCAAAAGTCACATTATACAGGTGCTGATTGTATTACTTTTGGATATAAAAATATAAAGATAAAGGTCTGTCTGCGTCGCCCAAACTAAGGGTTCATTCAATCAGCTTCTGCAACTTACTTTGTTGGAGTGCCCTTGGGTGATATTTTTCTATTTGGTCTACTGTCCGCACCATTCGTTTTCATTAAAAGCTAGATATGCAGCCTAGATCCCATGCATTCTTCAGCTCCACCATCCTTCGGAACATCCTTTAATGACCTTCATCCTGGTGTGCTAGAAGCCGGGGAGTCTATCCTATCCATTGAGTTGAAGTGAAAAGACATTGTCATATATGAAGTTATATATTTATCATAACTCTAGATCCTTGTTGTCTTTCATCCGGCTCAACCTTCCCTCCTTGCATCCCCTATACCAGAATTATCAATTTCTGGCTGTCGACCAACTGCATTGGATCTGTCCAGAAGGTTGTTTGATCTACATCTGGGAGCTGCTTCCTATGTGGTCTTAATTTTTGTACTGTTTTTTTATAGTGATTGTTAGGAGGATGTGTAAGGTGTAAGAGGGCAGAGTTTATCTGAGGTATTGTAGCGACAGGAGGGAATTATGGGTAGGGGGAGGAACCTGAGCCCTGGATCCAAGAACTTGAAAATGGTGCTGACATTGGATCCAGTTGTCTCCAGTAACCCATCTTTTGAACCAGATATAAGAAGACAACACGAATCTAACATTATGGTAAGTACATAACTTTCATTAACAACTGCTCTGATTATATCTGTATACTGTGTTTTATTAAATTAAATGTAATGCTTGTTAACTGATTAATGTGCTACCAAAACAAACAAACAAAACTCTATCTGACTTTGCAGAACTGTCTGAGCTGTCTTTTTATTCCACTGAACATTTACATTCCTCCCTCTGCAGCTCCACACAAGTTGCTTCTTTTTCCTTTCTGGTTCCATCCATTACTAACAAAATTTGTAACCCAACTGTTTGTGCAAGTCTGTTAATATAGCATAACACATAACACTGGCTTTTCTAACAATTATACACACTTTTTCAAATAATTCTCAACAAATTGAAGAGGTAATCTCCAAGTTTTGGCCGGTTTTAACAGGACATGAAGAGTTAAAAAAACATATTCCAAGGTATCCTAGATTTACTAGACGTAGGGACACCAATATTAAAGAATTATTTGAGAAGTTTCAACCCCAAGGGAGAACTAACAATGGTAAGAATTTGAAAAAAGGCACTTACAAATGTGAAATGTGCAAGCAGTGCACATCTATTTCAAACAGAGGCTCTTTATATATTTCTTCAAGGAATTTTCATTTCCAAGCCAACATTTATACGAATAGTGCAACACAAGGAATAGTATACTTGGGTTACTGCACAAAATGTTTTAGTTTTTATGTTGGTAAAACAGAGAGATCTCCAAGAAAGAGAATTTATGAGCACCTGTATGAGGTTTCTAGAAAAAAAGAAACCAATGCTTTTTACAAACATTCTACTACATGCCCAGAAATGCATATAAATTTTATTGTATTAGAGCAAATACAAATGGATGGCAGAGGGGGTGACTGGGGAACACGTCTAGAATATAAAGAACTCTTGTGGCAGCTTAAATTAGATGCTGCTACTAGCCCAGGTCTGAATGATAATATTAATGTAAAAAGTGTTCTCAAATTAAGAATGGCTAGATTGTGAATATATATGAAAGGTGGATGTATTATGTATAGAAACAGTTAATTATTTGATCTTGTTTTTAAGTATGCCATTTGTTTACATACATTAATATAATATAATATAATATAGTATAATATACTATTTATTTGCAATAATTTATATTGGTTTTCAACAAGTATTTTAGTGAACATTTTTAGTAATATTTATTTATATATTGAAATATTTATATATTTTTTATATATTCATTATGTATACATTTGATGAAGTAGGCACCTGTGGTATATAACCAAGTAGTAGGATGAAAGACACACAGTGAAATGAATTTTATTATAGGATATAAAATTATTAATTAAATATTTTAATATTTTAAAATATTGTAATATATTATTGTTGCACCCTCTATATTTCATCTTTGTGAACATTAATTTAATATACAATAATGTTATAATGTTCAAATGAGTGTAGCCAGGTTAGCTAATGAATGTACAGCTTTAAAGCCTAATTATTACCTGTTGTCACATGGTTGTAGGTGAGCCCTATAATAATAGCCCTATTTAGCTCACAGTTCATCTTGATAAAGCTTGGTATTTGAACCAAGCGAAAGCGCTTTATCTCAATTATTTTTTCTGGTACAAATGAAAGTTTTTCGCTGAATAGCGAAGTTTTAATGTTGTTTTTTATAAGGCAAGAACAATAAAGTCTTTTGCACTTCATCGTTCCTCCTACGGTCTGGTTCTTCTAATAGTGGAATTACTGCTTTGGTGCTTATTGCTTCGTTAATAGTTTACCTTGCTCATAGATCAGGGTGTGACTCCTTTTATGTGGGTTGTACTGACAGAATGGTCTTCTTCTTCTTTCGGCTTTTCCCTGTTAGGGTTCACCACAGCAGATCATCTGTCCGCTCATGATTGGCAGTGGAGTTTTACGGTGTTGAGTTGCCAGCCTGGCACCCAACCTTCCTCAGAAGGCGCACACATGCATGCACTCACGCCTAGGGCCAATTTGCAGTGTCCAATCCACCTACAGCATGTCTTTGGGATGTGGGAGGAAACTGGAGCACCCAGAAGAAACCTACACAACCACAGGGAGGACATGCAGACTCTGCACAGAAGTCACCCCAGACGAGGATCGAACCGGAGAACCTCTTGCTGTGAGGCGGCAAAGCTAACCTCTGCACCACCATGCCTGCCCTTGTACTGGTAGAATGGTAAAAAACAGAATTTATGGCCATACATATGGAATTAAGAGCAATAAAAAGTACAAAGATCTTTTTAAATATAGAAAAAAGTGTTGTACATATAAAAGGTTGATCTGATGTTGTCGCTTTCATTCATCCCTCAACTGATGGGTTCAGATCTGAGATTCTGATCAGACTTGGTCGCTTCTTCCAGAACACGGGATCCTAGAAGTCTCGAACAACTCCCTTTAGCCATAATGCCCCACCACCCAAACAAACCCTAGATCTCATTTGCCACCATTCTGAACAGACATGGATTTATGAACTCTAGAGCATTATAGTGTGTGTTTTGTTGCTACTTTTTGCTTGTGGTTTATGTGAGTTTTGGTGGTCTATATATTTTACCCATTTCTTTCTTCCCCCTTGTGTTATCCTGATAGCTTCTCTTTTCTCCATCTTTTTCAGGTATTCCTTTCCATCTGCCTTTTTTTTGTACTCTGAGTATATTTGCCTACAATTGTTGGTAGTTTTTTTTTTTTTTTTCTTTTCTTATAGTGAATATAAAATAAATGTATTTGTTACTGTAACGTGTTTACTTCTGTGCTTAGTAGTGCGAGTCTTTTCCTTTTTTTTCAGGATATCAGAAAAACCTTCGGGTTTTTAAAAAGTGTTTCCTGTGGACATAAGATCCCAATTTATGATTCCCACACTGAATGTGTTTACTGTTTGGATCCTGCACACTTAGACACTGACTGTGAAATCTGCACTGGATTCAACTGTCAGGCCCTTATTGCATTTAAGTTAATACTGAGGGGTCTTCTTTCTTCAGAGTCTTGTTCTTTGGTTGATGGGGTTCAAACCCTTAAGAAGTCTGACAAACTAAAAGGCAACCCTCAATCTAAGGACAGGGAAACTCGAAAAAGATCTCCTAACCACCCCTTGACTTCAGTCTCTGCTCCTTCCACAAAGCCACCAGCCAAGGTCTTAAAAAAGTCAGGTCCGTCATTACTGGATCTAACTCTCCAGACTGCAAGATCTCCTTAGATCTGTACTCTTCCATTGCCATCTGAGCTTATTTCTTCCAGGCTCCTCTCTCCATTCCTTTTTTTTTTTTTTTTTTAAACACCTTTATTGAATTATCACTTGTGACACAGGCAAGTTTACATTCATATAAAAGTAATCAAACTATATTAACAAAACAAACAATCTGATGTTGTTAATCTTCATTCCTTACTGATGGGTGTCAGTTCAGTCCTTGGAACTGAGTCGGCCGTTATACCAAGCTCATGCCAGCCAAAACACTCTAGAGCTAAGTCCTTACCCATAGTGCATCTCTCCATATTGCATCTCTCCATATTACCTCAGATCTCGTTTGCCGCATACGAAACAAGACGCGTCAGACCAGGCTCTCAGCTAAGTCATTGAATTTCTTGTCAAACTTTCTTGTTTACTAATTGTTAACTCCTTATAGCTATAATTCTTGCTTGTTTTGAGGTGTGTGTCTGTGTGTGTGTGTATATATTTTGTGTGTGTGTGTGTGTGTGTGTGTGTGTGTGTGTGTGTGTGTGTGTGTGTATATGTGTGTATGTGTATGCCAAAGTCTGGGTCCGGCGTCGGCTGATGTCGTCTCTTCCCCGACGTCAGAGCGGCTGGGGTATAAAAGCATCAGCCGATGCCATCTTCTCCAGTCTTTCTTGCCGCGCGGTGCCCGAAGCAGAAGCAGTTTGCAAGTGCCGGTCAGCCAGCTCCTGTGTTTTCAGTTACCGAAGTCATCAAAAAGCTAAGTACCCCGTTGGGGAACCTTTTCTTGCCTCAGCCGATGTCAGATAAAACTGCAAAAGTTAATAATTGTTTGTCTTGTGGTAAACAAATACCTCATAAGGACTTCCATTCTTACTGCCTTCCCTGCCTTGGCCCAGACCACGACGTCTCGGCCTGTGCTGCCTGTGCTTGCTTTAATAAGCGCACACTCAGGCGCCGGGCAGAATTTGCTGAAGACTTTTTTTGGGAAAATTTCTCCTATATCATGCCGTCGGAACAATCGACAGCACATATTTCCAAAAAACGGAAGGACCGGGGCCGACATTCTCGGCCCGCGACTTCCACCGACACCACGCCAAAACCTACCGCGAGTGCATCGGTCTCTTCAGAGGCGGTAATTCAACTGCTCCAGACTAACAACACCGCATTACCGCTCACTTCGGTCCCGGAGGCTACCCCGGTTGTTGATTTTCCTCCTGAAACCGAAGCCCAAGATTTGCCTGACACCATACCGGTGGACAAAGTTACTCCTGCACGTGGGGCAGCTAGGCCTCCGTGTCTATGTCCATCAAGGCATACACACGTGCTAAGGCTGCCAGCCAGGCTAAGTTTCACCCTCCTAAATCTTTTTCCCAGGGTTCCTCTTCTGAGAAACAGATCATGTCTTTAGCTGCAGATCTAATTTCTTTAATCAGAGGCTCTCAGGCACATCCAGACAGAGGTTCTCAGCTGCCTGCAGACAAAAGGCCTAGGCTTGAGCAGACAGATACCCTTTCCTCAGATGAAGCCTCTGGTGACTCAGACCATTCAGATTCCCAGGAAGAATCCTTCCAGGCCTACGAGGATTCTGATGCTGATGAATCCATTCCCTCTGCCTCTCCTCCTGAGGATATTTCTTTCGGGGAAATTCTCCACTCCACGAGAGAGCATTTTCAGTGGCAGGGCCAGGATTTCTCCGACTCCAGGAAAAGGCTTCGTACTTTCCTTAAGTTAGCCGAGCACAGGCCTTTAGCTATTCCACCAGTGTTAGATGTATTGGATGATGTGTACTCAGACTCCAGTGCTTCTTCTGATTCTCTTCCTCCTGCTCCTGTCAAGCCAGACAGATATTACAGGGTTCCTGAAACTCATAAACATCTCTTTAAGGCACACTCTGTTGATCTTGAAACTATTGCCCAGGGGCCCAAAGGAGTGGCCACTTCCACGGCCAAAAATCCTTTGCCCGCAGACAGGGAATCTAGGTCCCTGGAGAGATGGGGTAAAAAAGTTTATACCTCATCCACCCTTGCCATGAGGGCACTTAACAGTCTTTTTCATATGTTTCAGTATCAGGATTTCTTGATGGATGATTTGCAGAAAAAGTTAGCCTCTCCTGAGCCTATAGATAGAAAGGCCTTGCAGGATTTGGTTCATAATAGTCAGCAGGTTAGCAATCATTTTCTTCAGTGTGGTTATGATGCATTGGAAGCTTCATGTAGGGCAGCTATGACAGGGGCCGTCATACGTAGACATGCTTGGTTGAAAGAACAGGCATTGCCAGATCATGTTAAAGTAAAGCTCCTAGATGCACCTCTGGAAAAACACAAGCTATTTGATGCTAATGCACAGGATGTGTTAAATCAATTGAGGAAAAGGCTAAATCAGTACAAACGGTCAAAGATTTCCTCCAGGTTCAGCCACCAAGGTTCAGCAGGAATTGGCCTTCGAAGAATTGGTCCTTTCCAGACACTGATAAGTTCCAAAGGGGAAAAAACAGGCGTGCTCGAGGTAGAGGGCAATACCGAGGCTCCTACAGGGGCTGCCAATGGCAACCAACTAATCAGAGGAGTGGCGCAGGAACTTCTATGGCTCCACAGGGACAATCACAATGACTTGACTTTGACACCGCCGACCACGGCTCAAAGAGAATCACCTTTAGGCGGAAAATTATCTTTATTTTCAAAAAATTGGCACGTTTTAACAAAGGACAAATGGATTCTGGACATAATAGACAAAGGTTACAGGTTCCACTTCCATACCTTACCAACAAGACAAGGCATGCCAAACCTGCCACAAAATCAAAGGGCAGAGGCACTCATACAAGTTTCAAAGCTGCTACAAATCAAAGCAATAGAAAAGGTTCCTCCTTAGGAACAAGGTCAGGGATTCTACTCAAGACTGTTCCTTGTTCCAAGAAAAGAAAAGCAATGGAGACCTATACTGGACTTGTCCGCTCTAAACACTTTTCTCATTGTGCCAAAATTCAAAATGCTGACGTTACAGCAACTTCTTCCCATGCTGGGCAAGGGGTCTTGGCTGGTTACTCTGGACCTCAAGGAGGCATACCTGCATGTCCCAATCAGACACAGTTGCAGAAGATACCTCAGATTTCTTGCAGGGTCAGAGCATTATCAATTCTCAGCATTGCCTTTTGGCTTATCTACTGCGCCCAGAGTATTCATGAAATGCCTGGCATCAGTAATTGCACATTGCAGAGATGCAAATATACCCTTTCCTGGACGACTGCCTTATACAAGCGGACAGCAAACAAGCCTTGATAAGAAACTTGGACTATGTCATTCACTTACTACAGGCTTTGGGATACACAGTCAACATTCAAAAATCAAGACTACTGCCATCCCAACAAATAATTTTTCTAGGAGCCAAACTGGACACAAACTCACAGATGGCTTTCCTCACAGAAGAAAAACAAGAACAATTACCAGATTACTTCAAAAGCCTAGCAAAGCACACCCAGATGACTGCAAGGAAAATCCTGCAGGCCCTGGGTTTCATGGCATCTTGCATTCTTCTAATTCCACTGGCAAGACTACACATGAGAAAACTACAATGGTACCTAAAAAGTTTATGGTCTCAACACAGCCACAACTTAGAAGCAACTATCCCACTCATTCCATGTCTACAAAAGGAATTTTTGTGGTGGGCACAAGCAAGCCAGCTAAACAAAGGTATGTCTTTCAACAAGCCTCAAACAAGCCAAACCATTACAACGGACGCCTCAGATCATGCATGGGGGGGCGCACATGGAGGGCAGATGCATTCAAGGGCAATGGGCTCCCCGGGAAGTGCATCTGCACACCAATCAAAAGGAGATGTTGGCAGTGATTCATGCAATAGAGGCCTTCGGAAAATTTCTACAGCAAGGTCATCTGCTAATAAAGACAGACAACACCACTGTTATGTGGTATATAAACAAGCAGGGAGGCACTCATTCTTACCCCCTCTGCAGACTAACAATGACTCTTTGGGAAAAGTCCCTGAAACTGAACATACAGTTGCAATCCCAGTTTGTTCCAGGCAAGGACAGTGTGCTGGCGGACAGTCTAAGCAGAAACATCTTGGACCCGCACGAATGGATGTTGCATCCAGACATTTTTTTACAAATAACTCATGCATGGGGAAGGCCAGACATAGATCTCTTTGCCTCACACCTCAATCATCATCTGAAGAAGTTCTGCTCGAGGACACACCATCCTCGGGCCTGGGGAATGGATGCTCTCTCCTTCAGCTGGAATTCTCTAACAATCTATGCATTCCCTCCTCTACCATTAATGACCAAGGTGTTACTGAAGATCAAAGCAGAACAACCGAAAGGCATTTTGATAGCTCCAGACTGGCCAAGGCAGCACTGGTATCCATTACTAAGGAGCATAACTCTCACCAAGCCGTGGCCCCTGCCTCAATGGCCTCTGCTTCTAACTCAGCACAATTACAGGACTTTTCATCCCAACCTGCAAACATTGCAGCTGACAGCTTGGAGGGTTCCATGACTACTCCCCATATCTCTCTCCAAAAAAAGTTCAAGAGATCTTACTGGAAGCACACAGACCTTCCACCAGAAAGACTTATTCAGCCAAATGGAAGAGATTCAACATCTGGAATGCCAACAAGGGTCAGGATGCATCAGTAATGAGCATCCCACAGATACTAGAATACTTGGCAGAAATGCTTCATAGCGGCCTTTCATATTCTTCCATAAAAATACACGCTTCAGCAATTTCAGCAAAATACAGCTGTGATCCACCTGTGTTCTCACATCCTTTGCTAAGACAGTTTCTAAGAGGGATAAAGAATCTCAAACCTCCCAGAAAACCACCAGTGCCTGCATGGGACCTCAACTTCGTCTTGGAAAAATTAACTCTTCCTCCTTTTGAGCCAGCAGCATCTTCAGAATTGCAATTTCTCTCCTGGAAAACAGTTTTCTTGTTGGCAATTACTTCAGCAAGAAGAGTCTCGGAGATACAGGCCCTCATGGCAGTACCTCCATTTCTCATTTTTCATCAGGACAGAGTTTCTTTAAGAACCAATCCTTCATTCATGCCAAAAGTGATATCCAGGGTGTCTCTAAATCAAGCAATTCACCTGCCTACTTTCTTTCCCAATCCTCAAAATAAAGGAGAAAAGCTGCTGCACTCTTTGGACATACACAGACAATTGCGCTACTACTTGGACAGAACAAAGGCCAACAGAAAGTCTGACCAACTATTTGTAGCTTACGCTGCTGGAGTACAAGGAATGGCAATTTCCAAACAAACAATTTCAAAATGGATTGGACACTGCATCAGATTCTGTTACTCTTTCCATGGAAAAGGAGTGCCAGCCAATATCAGGCCACACTCTACCAGAGCTATAGCCACCTCCACAGCCTTTCTAAGAGGGGTGGCTACAAAGGACATTCTAGAAGCTGCTACATGGAGCTCCGTGCATACATTTTCCAAACACTACAACCTGCCTTTATATTCCAGATCCCAAGCAGGCTTTGCTTCGGCAGTCCTGCAGGGCATTTTAGCTACACCATCTTTTTCTTAGATCCTACCACCCCCAGCTTGGCTATGGTATTCAACCCATATGTCAGGACTGCAGTTGCATTCTTGAAGGACATAGTACAGTTTTGTACCTACCATAAATGTAGATGTCCGATAGATATGCAACTGCAGTCAGGTTTTCCCTCCCTCCTACCCCTCTGTAAATTCTCCTTTTTGGGTCCACTCCCCTTTTCAAATTAGCTGGGGATATCTTTTATGGTGTATCTGTTTATTACTGTTGTGCATGTCTGGAATTTTTTATCCATTCTCAAATTTAGCCTTCCTTGGAGGGCACCTGGCATCTGGGGCAAGAAACACTGAAGAAGATGGCGCCGGCTGATGCTTTTATACCCCAGCCGCTTTGATGTCGGGGAAAGGGCGACATCAGCCAACGCCGGACCTAGACTTTGGAATCCGGCCGACCGAAGGGCTGCCTGAGGCAGGACAACCCATATGTCAGGACTGCAGTTGCATATCTGTTGGACATCTACATTTATGGTAGGTACAAAACTGTACTTTTTGACCCGCAGGTGAAAGACACTTTAGCCAGGTGTGAAATGGATAGTAGGACCTTGTCTGCCATGGGTGTGTGTTTTTCCACACCTCAACGGTCCTATTCCAGGAATCAGAGGAGTGGAAAGATGTGATACAAAAAGTACCAAGGTCTTTCCTGTGACCCACGTGGCACATTTTCCCCTGGGGCAGAGGGGTGAACTCAACTGGAAGACATCCCTTCAGAGGCAGAGGGGGTCTGCGTAACCAGGGATCCAGAGATTCTTTCTCTGGACAGCCCTGCCAGTGCTCCTGAAGAGCGGCCCAATTGCTTACCTCTGGAAGCAGTCGGGGGTCGTTTTTCTCTGCACCACCTTGCCTGGCAAAAAATAACTTCAGATTATTGGGTGCAGACGATAATCACCAGAGGCTCTCATTCCTTTCAACCTTTTCCCAAAGACTTTTTGGCACATTCCCAACGTACCACCCAGTCAAAGGGAATCAGCAACTCTAGAAATTCAAAAGCTTCTTCAAAAAAGAGTCATCCAAACAGTCCCTCCATACCAAATAGAATCCGGGTTTTACTCCAGGTTCTTTTTAGTGGCAAAGAAAACAGGGGACTGGAGGCCAATTCTGGACCTCAGCATCCTAAACAAATTTGTCCAACAAGAGAAATTCCGATTGGTCATGGTACAGTCTGTACTCCCCTTTCCTGGGCAAAGATGATTGGATGTGCTCTGTAGATCTTCGGGATGTATATTGCCACATAAAAATGGACAAGCACTCCAGAAGATTTCTCCACTTCTGGCTGGGAGCCAATCACTACCATTTCCGAGCACTGCCCTTTGGTCTCTGCACAGCCCCCAGAGTGTTCACCAAATGCATGGCAGTGGTAACAGCTCATTTGAGACTGCAAGAATTCCAAGTGTTTCTATATCTGGGCAATTGGCTCCTCACCACCCCAAAAGCATGTACCGGTCTCGGCAAACCATTTTTACCCTATCTCTCCTGAAGCAACTAGGCATAATGGTGAACAAGGACAAATGCAAACTAATTCCTTATTGAAGACTGGAGTTCATAAGTGCAGAATTCGATACCCAGTCATGACTAGTCTACCTCCCTCTTAACAGGATACAAAGAATCAGAGCGCAACTCCGAGTGATAGTCAGGACAAAGTGCCAGTTTGAGCATTCCTTTAGCTTTTAGGGTCCATGGCAGCATCTGTAACAATGGTACCACTGGCAAGGCTGCAAATGAGGCTTCTACAGTGGCTTTTGCTAACACAATGGTCCCCTTTAAATCTCCCCATGTCATTTCAGATTAGAATAATAGATCGCTGCAAACAAGACTTACATTGGTGGATGAAGCCAGAAGAGAATCTATGGTGTCGACCTTTATCCCCTTCTCCGCCCAAAACCATAGTGACCATGGATGCCTCCCTGATCGGGTGGGGGGGGCATTATCAGGAAAGGACTGTCCAAGATGACTATCAGTGTTTTAGAACTGAGGGCAGTGCTTCTAGTGTTGCAAGCATTTCAATCTGCTCTCCCTTCAGGAACAATTGCCATGCAGTCTGACATGTCAGTAGTCTGGTACATCCGCAAACAAGTTGGAACCTAGTCCAACCCATTTTGTCGAGAGGCCATGAGAATTTGGCAATGGGCGATTGCTTCCGACTGCTTTGTGATAATGAACATTCCTGGGAACTCCAACGTGACTGCAGACAAGTTGAGCAGATGCATTCATCTCCCTCACGAGTGGTCCCTCAATCATGCAATAGCAAAGTAGATTTTCAGTCGCTAGGGCCAGCCTTGCTGCGACTTATTTGCATCCCCTTAAGCCACAAATGCAGCAGCTACTTTGCCCTGATTTCCCCCCAAAGGGGGAGTCCCCGAGGGAAGCTCTTGTGCACGATTGGCCCACTGTACTTCTTTATGCCTACCCACCAATACCTCTGATTCCCAAATTTTTGATGAAGGCCCATCATTTGAGAAACAGAGTGATCCTCATTGCTCCCTACTGGCCACGACAAATTTGGTTCCCCTACCTTTGGCTTCAAAACTCCAACGTACAAGTAGCAAAAGAACCAACAAACCAAGACAAAAGTGGTCAAAGGCAAGCTCCACAGGAGATGATAATTCGGCAATACAAACGCCTCAAAAGCACAACAAATAAGGCTCAAAAAAGAGGCAAATATTCCAAAAAAGATGGGTTTATTTTAACGCCAACAATAGTACACACGTATTTGCACATAATATGACTCTACCTTTGGCTTCACCTACTACAGCAACCATGGATTCTGGATCCAACTCCGGAACTACTATCGCATCCACAGGCATTGACATATGCAAATTTATCAAACCTCAAGCTGACAGATTGGTTCCTCCACTTCCGGTGATTGCCAGGCAGAACAACTTGTCCTCCCATGTCCGCAGTATCCTTCTGACTTCCCATAAACCTTCCACCAGGAAACTTTACTTCAGAAAATGGAAGAGATGTATTATATGGTCTCGTGAAAAAGGGATATATCCCTTCTGTGCATTGATATCAACAGTTTTAGACTACCTGTCAAATCTTCTTCAGTCAGGAGCTGTAACTTCTTCGATTAGAGTACATCTTGCAGCAGTTTCTAACTTCCACAACAGTTTTGGAGACTCATCCTTAATCTCTCGCCATCTCTGTAAAACTTTTTTGAAGGGAGTTCTTCACATTAGACCCCCCTTCAAACAACTGATTGAACCATGGAATTTAACATTGGTTTTGCAAGCCTTGACTCGGCTCCCACTTTGAATCTGCTGCCAATTGTGACCTAAAACTTTTGTCCTGGAAAACCTTAGTCTTAGTGGCCATTACCTCAGAGAGACGATTTTCTGAGTTACAGGCATTATCTAGTAAACATCCCTACATGGGCTTCCATAAGGACAGAGTATCACTATAGACCAACTCTTCCTTTTTACCAAAAGTTGTCTGTAGTTTCTCAGTTAATCAGATGATTGATCTACCAGTTTTCTTTCCGAATTTCTCAAACAAAGGAGAGTATATGTTGCATTTGCTTGATGTGCACAGACAAACTCCGTTTTTATCTTGACAGATCTAAATCCATATAAAAGTCTGACCAATTGTTCATATCATACTCTGGACCAAAATTGGGAAAACCAGTTTCCAAGGTTACATTGTCCAAATGGTTGAGAGACTGCATTTCCTTTATTTATCAACAAAACAAGGCTTTACCTTTTAAAATCAAAGCACATTCTACGAGATCAGTTGCAATAGCTTTTCATGTGAGAGCATCCATGGATGACATTTGTTTGGCAGCAACATGGGCCTCTCCTCATACAGTTATCACTCACTATAAATTGGATATGGTCTCCAGGGGGAGAGCATCCTTTGGTTCAATGGTACTCAGGAGTATTCTTCCATAGGGCCTCCCAGGAAACAAGGTAGCTAGGGACTCTGTCCCATCAGTAAGGAATGAATGAAGATTAACAACATCAGGTAAAGAAGTTAATATTCTTACCATAATGTTCCATCTGTGTTGTTGATCTTCATTCATTACAGCCCACCCAGCAACCCCCTCCGAAAGACTCTTGGAGGTTCAGCTATGGTCCTATCCTAAGATAAGGCAGTTGCTCAAAAAAAGGCTCCACTTTCTCTATGCTATGGGCAAACTCGATCTGAGGTAATATGGAAAGAGGCACTATGGGTAAGGACTTAGCTTGAGAGTTTTTTGGCTGCCGCGAGCTTGGTATAATGGCCGACTCGGTTCTGAGGACAGAACCGACACTCATCAGTAAGGAATGAATGAAGATCAATAACACAGATAGAATGTTATGGTAAGAACATAACTTCTTTTTATATCTCACATATATTGCTATATGTATCATATAACCTAAGCAATATTACATAAATTATTAAATTTATGCCTTTTTTTAAAACTATAAACATCTGTATTAAACCAGTACTTACTACATAGGCAATCATACATTTATATAAACGAAAACAAACCACACCGATCCAGCCCTAGTTGCAAGCATTTTACATCACAAACCATACTGACACAGTTCCAGTTGCAAACATTATACATCACTTGCAATCTTCTCAATCTTTCTCAGTCAAATATTACATCATCATCATTATGAATCACTGTCATCATCATCCCCCCTTTTTTCCCATTTTTCTACATGGGGTCAGAGTATCATGCTAACTGTGGCCAACTCTCTCGATTCAGTGCTACACTCATGCCTTCTTCAACATTCATGCCTGACTGTTGTAGATCTTCTTTCACACAGTCCATCGACCTCTTTGTTGGACATCCTCGTCTCCTCTTACCTTCTTCCTATCTGTCCCAAATCAGATTGTCTTCTGCTTTTTTACACGTGTCCAAACCACCGCAATCTGTTCTCTCTGATTTTTTTCTGCAATTGGAGCTACTTTGGCTTCTGCTCTTATGTCCTCATTTCTTCGTCTGTCTCACAATGTGCATCCTACCACCCTGCTAAGGCACTTCATATCCATAGCGTCTGGCTTCTTCAACTGTTCTGCCTTTACTGCCCAGCTTTCTGTACCATACAGTAGTACTGGTTGCACCACTGTCTTATACACCTTACTTTTCTGTCATAGACTACACCTGACATTCTATGCCAGTTGGCTGCAGCCCCTCTGATTCTAGCTTTGACCTCTTCATTCAGACTTCCCTTTTCCTCAGCCACCCCTTCCAGATACTTGAAGCTGTTTACCTGTTCCACTATCTTCCCTTCTATCTCTATTCTTATCAGCTGTTTGCTGCCATTACCACTGTCTTATCTGTGCTTAGATGTTCATCGTGCATACAGCTGCAGTCATAACAGATGGGTTCTCCTGCCGTCAGGCGGGTCCTCGGTCGGCCGAATTCCAAAGTCTAGGTCCGGCGTCGGTTGTCGTCGCTTCTTCCCTGACGTCAGTGCGACAGGGGTATAAAAGAACCAGCCAACGCCATTTTCTTCAGTCTTTCTTGCCACGCGGTGCCCAAAGCAGAAGCAATTCGCAAGTGCCGGTCGGCCAGCTCCTGAGATTACGAATATTTTGCAACCAAAGTCTTCTTGAAAGCTAAGTACCTCGTTGGGGAAACTTTTCTTGCCTCAGACCGATGTCAGACAAAGTTAATAATTGCATTTCATGTGGGAAGCAAATACCGCATAAGGATTTTCATTCCCTCTGCATTCCTTGCTTAGGCCCAGACCACGACATCTCGGCCTGCCGTTTTTGTGCTACATTCAACAGACGCACCATTAAGCGTCGGGCGGAGTTCGCCTAACACTATTTTGGCAAAAAATTTAATTACATTATGTCGTCGGATACTCCGACTCCAGTTTTGAGTAAAAGACGTAAAGATAAGGACTGACATACGAGGTCCATGTCTTCTACTGACACCACGCCAAAACCGACTACAGGTGGTCCGGTTCTCAGTGAGGCGCCTACGCAGCCCCTGACTACCGACGACACTTCATTGGTGGTGTCTACTGTACTCGAGGTCGCAGGCTCTTCGGCCCACACCCCGACTACTGATACCGAAGCCACTCTTGGCGGTGAAACTCAGAGTTTAGACAGGTCTGCCACCTCTCAAGGTGTCTTCAGGCCTTCCTCTTCTTTTTCCATCAAGGCTTTCACTAAGTCTAAAGCAGCCATGCATACTAAAAGACAAGTTCCACAGGGCCCTTCTCAAGGCCCCATGCCTAAAAAGCAGATGCTCAAAATGGCTGAGGATTTGATTACTCTTATCAGGGGTTCTCAACCCCCCCCCCCGGACAAAAGGACAAGAGTGGAGGAAGAATCCCCCTCCTCGGACCAGGCCTCCATTATTTCAGAGCATTCTGATGACCAGGAACATTCATACTCCCCTTTTGAAGATTCTGATGCAGAGGAGGCCATTCCCTCTGTCTCCCCCCCCTGAGGATTTCTCTTTTGGGGAAACCTTGCATACCTTGAGGGAACACTTCCACTGGGAAGGCCAAGAGTACTCAGACTCCAAGAAAAGGCTTAGGGATTTTCTCTTGCTCCCTCAGCACAGGCCTCTGGCTATACCTCCTGTCTTAGACATTCTAGATGATGTGTATTCGGAGGCCTGCCTTAACTCTGACTCTTTACCTCCAGCCCCAGTCAAGCCTGACTGGTATTACCGGGTTCCTGATTCACACCAATTCCTATACAAAAGCCATGCGGCTGACCCAGAAACTATCTCACAGGGCCCCAAGGGAATTAAGGCCTCCACTGCTAAAAATCCATTACCCTCAGAGAGAGATTCCAGAGCTTTAGAAAGGTGGGGGGAAAAGTTTACACCTCGGCCACCTTAACCATGAGGGCATTAAACTGCCAGTTCCGTATGTTAAAGTACCAACAGTTTCTGTTATCACAGTTGAGAAGCAAAATGTCACAACCTGAACAACCAGACTTGAAGGAGTTGCAGGATTTGATGCATAGTGCAGAACAAGTGGGTAAACATACCTTACAATGTGGTTTTGATGCTTTAGAGGCCTCATGTAGAGCTGCTGTTACAGGATCAGTCATACGTAGACATGCCTGGCTCAAAGAGCAAACCTTACCAGATCTTGTCAAAGCTAAATTACTAGATGCTCCTCTGCAAAAAGATGTATTATTTGGTGTTAAAGCTGAGGAGGTATTAAAGAAAATGGAGGAAAAGGCTAAATCAATGCAAACAGTGAAAGATTTCCTACAGGTACAACCTCCACGTTTCAGTAGAAATTGGCCTTCCAAAAATTGATCCTTTCCAGCCACGGACAGACCCCAAAGAGGTAGATACAGGCGCCCGAGGGGCAGAGGGCAATCTCACGGATCATTTAGAGGCAGACAATGGCACGCACCTACACATAGAGGTGGTGAGGATAGTTCACAGCCATTCAGAAAGCTGACCCAATGACTTTCCCCTTTGCATGCCAAGCAAGGCTCAAATGGCAGCACCTTTAGGCGGAAAACTGGCATTATTTTCGAAAAATTGGCATATTGTCACAAAAGACAAGTGGATTCTGGACATTATAGACAGAGGCTACATATTCCATTTTCACACCCTTCCACAAATGAGAGGCATGCCAAACCTGCCACACAATCAAAGGGCAGAGGCACAAAAACAAATTTCAGATCTCATGGACATGAAAGCTATTCAAGAGGTACCTTCACAAGATCAAGGTCAAGGTTTTTACTCCAGACTATTCCTGGTACCAAGGAAGGGAAAAGATTGGAGACCTATTTTGGACCTATCCATCCTAAACACATTTTTACTCATGCCAAAATTCAAGATGCTCACATTGCAGCAGCTTCTTCCCATGCTGGGTAAGGAGTCTTGGCTGGTAACATTGGACCTCAAGGAGGCATACCTGCATGTCCCAATCAGACAAGATTGCAGAAGATACCTCAGATTTCTTGCAGGTTCAACCCATTATCAATTCTCTGCATTGCCCTTTGGCTTATCTACTGCGCCCAGAGTATTCACAAAATGCCTGGCATCAGTAATTGCCTACTGCAGACTACAAGGGATACAAATATACCCATATTTGGACGACTACCTGATCCAAGCGGACAGCAAGCACATACTTCTGAAACTTCTGGCTTTTGTAATAATGTTGTTGAATTCTCTGGGATACACAGTCAACAAAAAGAAATCAAGGCTAATACCCTCTCAAACAATCATTTTCCTGGGTGCCAACTTGGACAAAACACCCAGATGGCCTACCTCATGCCAGAGAAACAGGGGCAACTAACTCAATACTTCAGAAAACTTGCAAATTTCACCAGGCTGACTGCAAGGAAAATCCTGCAGGCTCTGGGATTCATGGCATCTTGCATCCTACTAATCCCATGTGCAAAGCTGCATATGAGGAAACTTCAATGGTACCTGAAAAACCTATGGTCTCAACACAGCCACAGTTTGGAAACAATAATACCACTGATTCCATGTCTTCAAAAGGAATTTCTGTGGTGGGCTCAAGCATGCCAAAGAAACACAGGTCTCCCATTCTGCAAGCCTCAAGCAAATCAAGTCATCACAACAGACGCCTCGGACTACGCCTGGGGGGTGCACATGACAGATTGGTGCATTCAGGGCAAATGGTCCCAAAAAGAAAAGTACCTACACATCAATCAAAAGGAAATGCTAGCAGTAATAAATGCTATTATAGCTTTCAAAAACCTTCTGCATCCAGGTCAGCTATTGATGAGGACAGACAACACCACAGTAATGTGGTACATAAACAAACAGGGAGGAACCCATTCATATCCCCTATGCAGACTGGCCATGTCTCTTTGGAACATGGCTCTGGAATTACAAATTGAACTTCAAGCACAGTACTTGCCAGGCAAGGAAAACACTCTGGCAGACAACCTAAGCAGAAATATGACAGATCCACATGAATGGAAGTTGCATCCTCAAGTTTTTACAGAGATAATTCAAGCATGGGGAAGGCCAGACATAGATCTCTTTGCCTCCCACAAAAATCACCAATTGGCAAAATTCTGCTCAAGGACCTTTCATCCACAGGCCTGGAGAGTGGACGCACTCTTTCAGTTGGACAACAGTGACAGTTCATGCCTTTCCACCTCTTTCTCTGCTGCCCAAAGTTCTATTAAAAACCAGAGCAGACAGACCAAAAATGATTCTCATTGCTCCAGACTGGCCAAGACAACACTGGTACCCACTCCTGAGGAGCCTGACGGATTCCCCACCATGGATCCTACCTCTAATGCCTCTTCTTCTGACTCAGCACAGCTTCAAAACTCTTCACATTCAGCTGAAAACACTCAATCTGGCCGCATGGAAGATTCCTTAACTTCACAACAGACCCTACTTTCCAAGGAGTTGCAGGATGTCATTTTGGACACCAGAAGGCCTTCCACTAGAAAAGCTTACTCCGCAAAATGGAAATGGTTTTGTGCCTGGAATGAGAAAAAGGGTCAGAATCCTGGAATACCGAATTTACCTCAAATATTACAGTACCTAGCTGAGATGCTAAGCAGAGGACTTTCATTCTCCTCCATCAAAAGCCCTGCCTCAGCCATTTCTGCTCAATACAACACTGATCCTCCTTTATTCTCTCACCCCCTCTTAAGACAGTTCCTCAGATGGGCTAAGAATATAAAACCCCCAAGGAAACAACCAGTACCTGCTTGGGACCTCAATTTCATTCTAGAAAAACTGACCTTGCCTCCTTTTGAGCCAGCTGCCTCAACAGAACTGCAATATTTGTCCTGGAAAACAGCCTTCCTTCTGGCTATCACCTCAGCTCGCAGGGTATCGGAACTACAAGCCCTCATGGCTGTGCAGCCTTTCATCATTTTCCATCAGGACAGAGTTTCCATATGAACCAATCCGCCCTTTATGCCAAAGGTGGTATCTAGGGTAGCTTTGAATCAGGCTATCCACATACCTACCTTTTACCCTAATCCTCAAAACAAAGGGGAGAGACTACTACATTCCTTGGATATCCACAGACAGCTGCGTTATTATTTGGACAGAACAAAGCCTTTCAGAAAATCAGAGCAACTCTTTGTGTCCTATGCTACAGGAGCTCAAGGGAAGCCAATTTCCAAACAGACAATCTCAAAATGGATAGCCCACTGCATATGCTTTTGTTACTCTTTTCATGGTAAAACTGTACCTGCAGGCATCAGATCTCACTCCACAAGGGCCACAGCTACCTCTGCAGCTTTCCTCAGGGGGGTTCCTACCAAAGATATTTTGGAAGCAGCCACTTGAGTTCTGTGCATACCTTCTCCAAGCACTATCACCTACCATTATACTCCAAATCTAGAGCTGGCTTTGTCACTGCAGTCTTGCAGGGCATCCTGGCTCCTCCTAGTTCCACCTAGTGCCTACCACCCCTTTTTTTTTTTTTAGCTTTGGGATTCTACCCATCTGTTATGACTGCAGCTGTATGCACGATGAACATAGTACAGTTTTGTACCTACCATAAATGTAGATGTTCGAGTGCTAATACAGCTGCATTCCAGGTTTCCCTCCCTCCTTCCCCTCTTGGGACAGGCCTAATGGCTAACACCTCCACATACAACCTGATTGGGGTATTCATTTATGGTGTATTTGCTTGCAACTACTGTTTTTTGATTATATTGCATTGCATTATTACATAAATGTATGTATTGCCTTCCTTCTGGGGGTACCTGACATCTGGGGAAAGAAAAACTGAAGAAAATGGCGTCGGCTGGTTCTTTTATACCCCTGTCGCACTGACGTCAGGGAAGAAGCAACGACATCCGACGCCGGACCTAGACTTTGGAATTCGGCCGACCGAGGACCCGCCTGACGGCAGGAGAACCCATCTGTTATGACTGCAGCTGTATTAGCACTCGAACATCTACATTTATGGTAGGTACAAAACTGTACTTTTCATCCCATGTGCCTTCAGTTTTGCATTCCATTCTCCTATCCTTTGAAGTTCTTGCTCAGAGTCTGCCTGTAATGCCACATTGTCTGCATGCAACAAATTTGTTGATATGTCCGCTCTGACCTGTTTGCTAATATAGTCCATCACCAGTATGAACAGTAGTGGGCTCAGAGCTGAGCCCTGGTGTGTACACCCACTCCCACTGGAAACCCCTCTGTGAGGCTGAACACTGTTTGCACTTGAGTCATTGGATCCTTGTACATAGCCTGCACTAATTCTACAAATGTTTCTAGGACTTCAAACCACCGCAGTACTGCCCAAATTGGCTTTCTTGGGACCTTGTCATATGCTTTCTCCTAGTCTAGGAATGCCCGGTTGGACTCTCTCCTCATCTCTAGCTTCTTCTCAAGTAACTGTTTCACTGCAAACATCGGGTCAGTTGTGCTGCATCCTGTTCTGAATCTGAACTGCTCATCCCCGATCTTATATTGTACTACTCTGCGCATCCGTTTATCAATCACCCTCTCCAGAACTTTCATGCAATGTGATAGGAGTTTGTTGCCTCTGTACTGGCCACAGTTGTGGATGTCCCCTTTGTTCTTGTACACTGGCATGAGTATGCTTATTCTCCAGTCATTTGGAATATATGTTTCTCTCCACACTACTATGAGTACCCTCAGGAGCCATTCCTCCCCTATCTCACTCAGCATCTTTGTCGTATCTGCTGTAACCTCATCTGAACCTGCTGCTTTTCCAGACTTCATTTTGCTGTTTTTACTACTTCTAGGGTGGGCTCCTCTTCTTCTCTCATTGTAGGCTCTTTCTGGGGCAGAACACTCTGTGGGGTTTTCTTCATTCAGAAGCTGCTGGAAATGCTCTTTCCATCTGCCTTTGATGTCCTATGGACTGGTGAGCAGGTTGTTGCTGGCATTCCTTATAAAGGGTGCCTGACTATATTTTTTATCTTTCTGTTTTTATTTTGCAACCTGATACAGTTTCTTTGTGCCACTTAGTGAGTCACTTTCCAGAAGTTGGTAGAGTGCCTGCAATGCCCTATTTTTTGCTATTGAAACTTCTTTCTTAGCTTCTTTGTTAGTCCTTCCGAGCTTGGTCAGTCTTTTCTATCTCCCACTTCTTCCTGCACTTCTCCTTTAATTTGATGACTTCCTGGACTTCTGCATTCCACCACCAACTTTCCTTATGTACCTTATTTCCATACTGTGCTCAGCCACATATCTTTGCTGTAGTCCTAACACATGCTGTTTTGAGGCGCTGCATTTCTTGTTCAACTCAACATATTTCCTCATCTTCTTGGGGTGCTAGAGCCCTGAGTAATTCCTTGAACTGATGTACATTCTCTCCAGTCAACTTCCAGGTCTTCAGTCTGCTCTCTGTTGACCTAAAAGCCTTCTCTGACCACTGCTTGCAGCTGCATGTGGTATCTCATGGGTTTATGCTGTGGGCAGACTGTTTTGCTGGGGATGACTTTGCAATCATGGATTCTACCCCAGTGCCTTCTTCTTACCAGGAGGAAGTCTACCCGAGTTGCATGTTGGCCAGTCTTGTATGTGATCTTGTGACTGTCTCTCTTTCTGAACTATGTCTTGGCTGCTATTGAGCCATTTGCCAGACAGAAGTCTAGAATGGCTTCTCCTTCTTTATTCCTATTGCCCCACCCATGTGGACCCAGGCAGTCCTCATATCCTGTTCTGTCCTGATATGTGCATTCAAGTCACCCATTATCAACATGAATTCATGTTGTCCTACTTTATCTAGTAGGACCTGCAACTGTTGTCTGAATGCACTCTTTTCCTCACTATCACAACCCTGTTGTGGGGCATAGGTTGAGGTTATGAATACTGCCCTATCA
The DNA here is from genome assembly GCF_019279795.1 of Protopterus annectens. Taxonomy (NCBI): domain Eukaryota; kingdom Metazoa; phylum Chordata; order Ceratodontiformes; family Protopteridae; genus Protopterus; species Protopterus annectens. Next base: position 670,413,807 of record NC_056745.1, read on the forward strand.
TTATATTGGAGTCTGATTGCCATGAGTCTATCATTAATATTGATGATACGCCTCAATGCCTTCTGAAGCCTCTCTCTCACCACAATTCCTACAGCACTTCTAGCCTGTTCCCCTCCTCAGTAGTAGGGTCTGAATCCCAAGCCAAGCACCTTTGCTGCACTGCCCTTCCATCTTGTCTGTTGTATACATAGGATGTCTAGCCTTCTCTGTATCATCATGTCATCCACTTCCAAACTGCATCCCGTCAGTGAACCTACATTAAGCTTAGCAATTCTCAGTTCATCTTTGGCAGGTTGCTTGGTTTTATGTCCAGCTTTTGCTCAACAGAGCTATCCCAAGTAACCCAGGCTGGGCAACTAATCACAGGCCGGCCAGTAGCTTATTGACCCAGAGCTGCTGGATTTTATGGTGGGCACAAACTGTCCATTACTGGCACATATACCCCTCCCACCGTCAGCATGGGTCCTTGCCATAGGTTGGAGTAGGCCGGGTCTTCAACCCACTTATCACCGGTAACTACCCATGTCCATTTTGGCGACATTAGTCAACATGACCAAATCGCCTAGAGCCATATTTTACACCGTGAGTGGCTAGCCCTGCCATGGCTCGCAGTCTGTGATCTGTGTTCTCCTAGCTGGCGGATACTGTGCACCACAGTAGATGCCCAAAGCGGTTGGTCTGTACAAGTCTTCCCCCTATAGAACACTATGTAGAGTCTGTGCTGCTGCCCACAGCTCCATTCATTGGTGAGTTTGAGATGGAAACACTCAGCATGTTTTTCGGACATGAGAGGAACCCCATGAAGACACAGGGAGAGCATGCAAACTCCAAACGGGCATTGGTCAGAGGTCAGGATCAAACCTTGTGCATGGGAGATGAAGACCTTAACCATTATGATAGCTGATCTCAAACATTACATAGCTCATTTAAGTCCTGATGCCTTTTAAACCTCATTCCTCCGTTGTATGTATTTTTCCCACAGTTCCCATTTTTTCCTTTGTAGTTTGCTCCCACCCTTTTCTAAAGATCTCGGTTCCAGTAGTTTTAGCTCTTTTACTATATTCACTACTTCCAGTATAGATGATTTAGATTTTGATTTCCATTTTCTAGTAATTGCTGTTTTGGCAGCCACCATTATTCGACACAGCAGGGCCTTGTCATGTCTAGGCAGATCTGATTCTGTATCATAGCTCAGAAAAATCATTTCTGTCGTTAGGCCAGTCTGCCAACCCAGCATCTCCGACAGTGCATCCCGCAGGGAATCCGTAAAGTCGGCCAACTTACCACACTCCCAGAAAATGTGTTCCCAATCACCTCTTTATTCCCCTTCACACCTCCAACATTTGCTGTGTGTCTGAGGAAAAATTCTCTGGAGTCTGCTTTTGGTATAAAAATATCTATGTAAGCATTTCCAGGCAGAAATCCTAAGTCTTATAGATTTTGTTGTATATTTGGGAGACCTACATGTATCCTCCCATTGTTTCTTTGTGAATAGCTTATTCAGTCTCTCTTCCTCTGATTGATTTTTATAGTTGTCATGCAGTATTTTATATGTTCTACTAATTATTCCTTTCTTAATGGCAGCTTCTGTTCTAGATTCTATATAAAACTCTACCAGTGTTGGTCTTTCATTTAGGACCCCCTCTCCTCTCCATTTCTTGAGGAGTCACCCAGATGACATTTTAGACCTCCTCCTACAACCTTCTCACTTCGGTCCTTCAGGAGCTTTTCCAAAGCAGATATGGACAGGATGATGAGGAAGTTCCTCAAGACACAGATTTCTGAGGACACAGATACAGATGGGATTCCTCTTGCTCTGACTCTCTCTCTGGGCCTGAGAGCCGACCTTGAACCACTTCACCTTTGATTGCTCCTTCTCCAATCTGTCCTTACATTTTGGAGCCATGTGATACAAAATCCTTGGGAATGTCTTCTTTGGATCCAAAGATTGGTTCTTGGTTCTGATGATGCCTCTGAGTTGACCGGTACTGAGCATCTTGGAGCCAGAAGATTCTCAGAGCCAAAGAATTGGTGCCAGGTCCGGGGCATTGGAATAGACTCCACAGCTTTTAGAGCCAACTCTTCCTCTGAGTCTTAGCGCTGGATAACTGAGGTCTGATTCCCTCCTTGGGTGGAGTGCTCATGGGGTTGCAGAGGCTGACAATCCGAAAGAGTTCAGTTTTCGATCTGGCGACTTCTTTGCCTCCTGGGTCTTCTGTGTTCAAGGTGGTGGAGAGGGACTTCTCTATGCTTAGAGAGTAGACATCCCTGCCCCCTTTGGATAAGGCATCTTTATCTCATTCTGTTTGCTTCCACTAGGACAGCCAAACCAATTAAGCCTTCAGCCAGCCCCCCAGGGCATTATTATCTCCTCCAATACTTCCCCAGAGCATCCCACTAAGGACGGCCTTCGGAGGAGAACATGCAAAATGAGGCAGTTACACTTCCCACAGGAATCTCTCATGGAGGACACTGATTTTTGATGAGGGGGGAGGGGTCCCTGAGAACACCAGATGACGTCTCCTTTGAAGACATTCTGGAGCTCCTTAAACAAAGAGGTGGCTGGTCTTACGATACTCCCTCCCAAGAGGAATCAGTGTTTTTGGAGGCTTTTGGTTCTGGCCCATCTACCTCCTGGGTGACTTCCCCGACCGATGAGCTTGTAGACTTAGTCTCTTGGCAGGTGTGGAAGGATCCAAACACAGTCGAGACAGTTTCTAAGAGACCAGATAAAATTCTTGCCCCTCCTAAAGACTGTGCACATTGGAGTAAGGGAGTATCTGTTGATGCCATGGTTGTTGCAGCGTCCACAAGAAAGGAACTAGAGGAACAGAGTTCCTCTGTCCATCTCCTAACAGGGAGTATAGGGAGCTGGACAGATTTGGGATGCGTGTCTATGCTTCAGCAACCTTTGTTCTTAGGTTGCTGAATTATTTGGCATGCTTTACAAGACTACAAAGAGATTTGATCAAGGAATTTACCAGATCTCTTTTGGCATCCATGTCCACCAAGGAACGGAAGAGAATTTCCTCGAAGCTGGCCACCCTCCAGTCTGTATCTAATTCTTCCATGACGTTGATCTCACACGCTACAGAAGGTGCCTCACGGGGAAGGTGTGTTCAGGCATATCCATTTAAAGGCGTGCACGGATGTGCTTGTGTGACATTGTGGAACCATTTATGTCTTCTTTCATCGGTGTGTACTTTGAGGGTTCTTCGCTTTGGCCCCCCAGATGACGCACTCTTCAGGTGTGAACAAAAGGGAAAGGCCCTGCCTGCCTGCCGTGGGTGTACATTATTCTACCACTCAAAGGCCTTTTTCTAGGAACCAATGAGTTGGCAGAAAGATGTAGTTTAAGAAGTCCCAGGGTCCTTTCCAGGAGTCGCATGGAGATAATTCTGTTAGGGGCAGAGGGGGTTCTCTACCAGAAGACACCATCCTTACAGCAGAGGTGGTCCACAGAAACCGAAATCTAGAAATTCTTTCTCAGATAGGCCCTATCAATGCTCCTAAAGGGAGGCCCGACTGTCCCTATTTGGAGGCATTTGGGGGTCATCTACCCTGCATCAGAGAGCCTGGCTAAATATCACAAAAGATTCATTGGTCCGGAAGATTATATACAGAGATTATATCATACCGTTTTACCAACCCCCTCCAACTGTTTCGAAGAAGATCCCCGATGATGTTCATCGTGTTACCCTGCTGCAGTCATCACACTTGGGTTATCCTGCCGTCAGGCGGTCCTGCAGTTGGCCCGAATTCCAAAGTCTTGGTCCGGCGTTGGTTGCTGTCACTTCTTCCCTGACCAAACCAAGTTCCACGCACGAAAGACTGAGTGCACGGTTCAAACCAAAATGACTGTAGAACCAAAAAACGAACCAGCACAATGGGGAAAAGTGCTAAATTATAATTTATCCATGGCAAAGTTTATTCCATATAATCCTTGTGTTGCAAACCGGTTTCGGCTATCTTTAGCCTTCTTCAGTGCATAAAGAGAAAGTAGTGTGTTAACAGCACATCCTGGTCAATGTTTATATACCAAATAATTTAAAGGTGTATATACACCAAAAAGACTTTTCACATTTGTTAGGAATTAGTCATAGAACTCTAAGCTTGTCTTGGTCTTCAAAAGATAATGCCATCAAACTTAAATATAATTATAAAGATGGTATTACAAAAGATGCATGAAACAAGAAGCTGACAAAGATTACTCCATTTCATTTAAACCAGGTTTGAACAAAGCCCCTAACCTGGTAATCCATGAGGATTTCATATCATTTAATTTGTCATGCCAGCCTGCTTTAGAGTTTCTGTGCAGAACAATTTTGTCAATAATCAAAAATTTAAACTGCGCAGTAGTTATAGTATGTTTGTATAGAGCATTGGAAATTTTTCGATTTCTAATGGCACTGAGATGTTCACTTATCCTGTGACTCAGTGGTCTGGATGTTTGATCCACATAGAAGGAGGAACATGTACAAGTAGCCAAATAGATCACCCAATCCGTACTGCAATAGCCAAAAATTCTAATCTGGTATACCTTAGGGGTATTACTGCTAGAAAATTCTTTGGTCTTAGAAATATGTCTGTAAACGCTGCAGTGATTGCAGGGAAAACATCCTACCAGAGGGTCACCAAATAGGGTGGTTTGAATAGATGTAGATGGCTTATATCTTTTATAGTGTGTGAAATGAGATTGGATCGTTCTGCCCCTATGGTATGAAAAAGCACATTTGTCAGGTAATATTTCATTCAAGTGTTCATGGGCCTTCAAAATGTCCCAATGATTGTTAATGATGTCTCTAAAAAAAGGCGTGTTGCTTCCAAATGTGGTGACAAATCTGATGGGCTGAGATGTGGTAAGTTTGTCATCATCTTGTGAGTGTTTGTATTGTAATAATGTAGATCTGGGTACATCTTTGATCTGATTAATGGTTTGATTAATATGATGTGTCTTATATCCTCGACTTATGAGTCTACTGGACAAATCCCGTACACATTCAGATTGGTTTTCTTCGGACGAACAAATCCGTTTTGTCCGTAAAAACTGGGATTTAGGGATGTTGTTGATGATGTGGCAGGGATGATAGCTGGATGCATGTAAGATTGTATTATATTGGGGAAATTTTCTATGTACCTCAGTTGCCAAAGTGTGATCAGCTTGGCGAGAAACTATCACATCCAAGAATACAATTTCTTCATATTGTTGATTTAAAGTAAACTGAATGTCCCATGGATTGTTGTTCAGATATTTTACAAAATCCTGTACCCGTATACTGTCACTCCGCCACACCATCCAACAATCATCCAAGTACCGTCTCCAAATGTCTAAACGTTCCATGTAGTGATTGTTGCAAGAATCATATATAAATTGTTGTTCAAAAAATCCCATAAATATGGCTGCATATATGGGAGCAAAAGATGCTCCCATAGCAGTACCTCTGACTTGCCAATAAGCCTGTCCCTCAAAATAGAAAATCTTCTTGGATAACACATATTCTGTTAGTCTGATGAGGAAATTGTTAAAACCAGTGGTGTACAATTGAGATCTGTCTAACCAATAGGAAATGGCTGATATACCTGCATCATGTGGGATGCTGGTATAGAGGGAAGAGACATCCAATGTGCATAGCCACCAGTCTGGTTCCAGTTGTGTATCCTGAATTATGTTTAGAAATTCTGTAGTATCTTGTAACCTCGATCTTATCATGGGTAGTAGAGGTTTAAGATAATATGTAAGGAAGGCCGATAACGTAAGTGTTTCTGGGAGAGGTTCAATCGGCCTACCAGGGGGATTAGTAGGATGTTTGTGAATCTTGGGAATTAAGTACAGATATTGAGCAATTGGTTCAGCAACTTTTAGTTGTTTGCATGTTTGTTTATCAATAATCCCCTCCTCGGTAGCTAAATCCAGAAAAGAATCAGTATGTGTTTTGAAATTAGGTGTTGGATCAAGGACCATGTTGATGTAAAACCGGGCATCAGACAATTGTTTGTGGGCTTCGGCTTGGTACATGGAATAATCCATAATTACAGTGCCCCCTCCCTTATCAGCTGGTGTAATCACTGTATCATGATTGGAACGAAGTTCCTGTAGTGCTTGTTGTTCCTCCAAGGTTAAATTATGTTTAGCAGGTTGGTAGCCTAGAGAAAAATGTAGATCTTTGATGACACATTCTTTGAATATGGCTACATGTTTGTCCATTGGTGGTTGAAAATCAGATTTACCAAATTCAAACCCAGTGGATCTTTGAGAGTTGTCACCATCTGAAAAACATATTTTAAGGTTAATCAACCTGCAAAAATCATTAATATCATTAACCAATGTATATTCAGGAACAAATGAAGTCGGTACAATGTTTAGACCCTTGTTTAACAATTTATTGTGAACAGATGACAATTCAAAAGATGATATATTGTGCAAGTTGTTTGTTAGCTCACAATTTTCTGTAGTAGCAATTGTAAACTCTGTGTGCCTGTGTTTGTGTTTTCTACCACCTCTACGTGTCCTGGGTCTAAAGGGTCTGATGGTCTTCTCTTAGCCACTGGGGATGCCTGGTTGGAACGGCAGTCATAGTCTGTGGCTGAAGATATCTCATCTTGAGAAGTGCCACTTGTTGTTTGGTTGTTCTTTCTTAGAATAGACCTAGGTCTTTTTCTCCTACTACTAGTTTTGTTGTTAGAATTGAAAAACCTAACATTTTTCTGTGTGACAAATGGTTTACCCTTTTCGTAATCAGTAATATCACGCTGGAATTTATATGTTTTCATTTTGATTAATTGTTGTTCAAGTATTGCTAGATCTTTAGCCAAGTTTGCTAGATAACCTTTGTAAAACTCTTCTGATGTCAGAGCGCCAGGGGTATATCAGAGGCATCCAACGCCATTTTCTTCAGTCTTTCTTGCCGCGTGGTGCCCGAAGCAGAAGCAGTTCGCAAGTGCCGGTCGGCCGACACCTGAGATTTTCGAATAGAATTTCAGTCTGAAGTCTTCAAAGCTAAGTACCCCGTTGGGGAACCTTTTCTTGCCTCAGTCCGATGTCAGAAAAAGTTAACAATTGCATTTCTTGTGGGAAGCAAATACCTCATAAGGACTTTCATTCTTTTTGTATACCTTGCCTAGGTCCAGACCACGACATCACTGGTTGTCGTTTTTGTGCTAGGTTCAATAAGTGAACTATAAAGCGACGCTTTGATTTCGCACGACACTACTTCGGTAGAAAATTTAATTACACTATGCGGTCGGAGCAACCGACTACCGGCTTGCATAAAAAACGCAAAGATAAAGACAGGCAGCCTAGATCCAAGCCAGACTCCGAGGCCTCGGCTGGGCCGGTCGCCGGTTCTCCGGTTTTCAGTGAGGCACCTACGCAGCCCCTGGCTTCCGCTGAATTGGATCCCCAGACCGCTTCGGATCCCCCAGCAGAGAGTTCTAGGCCGACGCAGCCATTTTCTTTAGGCCCTACCGACGACATTACAGTAGGGGAAGCCGGTGCTGTAGAAACACCTTTGGTTTCTGAAGGTGTCTTCAGACCGACTACTCTCACCATAAAATCTTATGCTAAGCTTAAGACTCCTCTAAAACCAAAAGAGCCTACACTTCAGTCTCCAGGTCAAGGCCCTATGCCTAAGAAACAAATGCTTAAAATGGCTGAAGATTTGATTTCTTTGATCAGGGGCTCCCACCCCCCACCCCCGACAAAAGGCCTAGACAAGAGGAGGATTATGCCTCCTCTGATCAAGTGTCTGTTTCCTCAGGCTCCTCTGAGGAACAGGATTACTCCTTTCCCCCTTATGAAGATTCTGATGCTGAAAACTCCATTCCCTCAGCTTCTCCCCCTGAAGATTATTCCTTTGGGGAAACCTTACATACCATGAGGGAACATTTCCACTGGGAAGGTAAGGACTACTCCGACTCAAAGAAAAGGCTCCGCAAGTTTCTTTTACTCTGCCAGCACAGACCACTTGTTATCCCCCCAGTTTTGGACATTGTGGATGATGTTTTCTTAGAATCTAGTCTAAATCTAGATTCTCTGCCTCCTGCTCCAGCCAAACCAGATAGATACTATAGAGTGCCTGACTCACACAAATTCCTTTTGCTGATCCAGGGACAATCTCCCAGGGTCCCAAAGGGGCTAAGGCTTCTATGGCTAAAAATCCTGTACCCTCAGAAAGGGACTCCAGAGCACTAGATAGGTGGGGGAAGAAGGTTTACACCTCAGCTACTCTAGCTATGAGAGCACTAAATTGTAAATTTCACATGCTTAAATACCAGCAATTCCTGATGTCTCAAATAAAACAAAAGATGGGCACGCACCCTCAACAGTCTGAATTCAAGGAAATGCAAGATCTGTTGCATGCAGCTGAACAGGTGGGCAAACATACTTAACAATGTGGTTTTGATGCCTTGGAAGCTTCCTCTAGAGCAGCTGTTACTGGGTCTGTTATACGTAGGCATGCTTGGTTAAAGGAACAATCTCTGCCTGATCATGTTAAAGCAAAGTTACTGGATGCACCCTTACAGCAGGATGTCTTATTTGGGGTTAAAGCGGAGGACGTTTTAAAGAAAATGGAGGATAAGGCAAAATCTATGCAGATGGTCAAAGATTTCTTACAGGTACAGCCCCCATGCTTCAGCAGAAATTGGCCAACAAAAAATTGGTCCTTTCCAGTTTCTGACAGACCACAGAGGGGTAAATACAGGCACCCAAGGGGCAGAGGACAAGCACAAATCCCTTACAAACCTCGCCAATGGGGCACTGCAACACAGAAGGGAGGAGAAGACAGGTCCCAAACTACTAGAAGGCAAACACAATGACTTAAACCTCAAACTGCCAAGCAAAACTCTCTTGACAGCTCCCTTGGGAGGAAAATTAGCACTTTTTGCAGACAACTGGCGCATCGTTGCAAAGGACAAATGGGTCCTAGACATTATCTCACACGGATACAGATTCCATTTCCACACCTTGCCAAGGATAAAAGGAATGACAAACCTGCCACAAAATCAATGGGCAGAGGCACAAAAACAAATTACAGCTCTCATGGACAAGAGCCATTCACCTGGTACCTACACAGGAGCAAGGCAAAAGATTTTACTCGAGGCTCTTTCTAGTCCCCAGAAAGGACAATGCTTGGAGACCCATTCTGGACCTTTCAATTTTAAATACCTTCTTGCAAGTACCCAAATTCAAGATGCTAACACTACAGCAGCTTCTTCCCATGTTGGGCAAGAAAGCTTGGCTAGTAACGTTGGACCTCAAGGAGGCATACCTGCATGTCCCTATCAGACAAAATTGCAGAAGATACCTCCGTTTCATTGCAGGTTCAACCCATTACCAATTCTCTGCACTGCCCTTTGGCTTATCTACTGCACCCAGGGTCTTCACAAAATGCCTGGCACCAGTAATTGCATACTGCAGACAAAGAGGAATTCAAATATACCCATACCTGGACGACTGTCTCATCCAAGCAGAAAGCAAGGACATTCTCTTACAACACCTGGCTTTTGTAAAACATCTTTTAAGTTGCCTAGGGTACACAGTAAATGAAAATAAATCAAAACTAGTGCCCTCACAAAATATGACATTCCTGGGTGCCAGCTTGAATACAATGGCCCAGATGGCTTATCTGACGCCAGACAAACGACTACAATTAACTCAGTACTTCAGAATAATGGCAACAAAGACCCAACTCCCTGCAAGAAAAATTCTGCAGGCCTTGGGCTTCATGGCATCTTGCATACTACTAATACCATTTGCAAAACTGCATATGAGGAAATTACGATGGTACCTAAAAAGCGTATGGGCTCAACACAGCCACAGCTTGGAAACCATGATACCTCTCATTCCCTGCCTTCAACAGGAGTTTCTATGGTGATCACAGGCATGTCACCTCAACAAGGGTCAGTCTTTCGCCTTACCCCCAGCCAGGCAAACTATGACAACAGATGCTTCGGACTATGCCTGGGGGGCACACATGGCAGGATGGTGCGTTCAAGGCATATGGACTGCAGATCAAAGGAATCTGCACATCAATCAAAAATAAATGTTAGCTGTACAAAATACTCTGACAGCCTTCAAGGACCTCTTACATCCAGGACAGCTTATCATATGGACAGACAACACCACAGTAATGTGGTACATAAACAAGGTGGTGCACACTCCTACCCTCTATGCAGGCAAGCAATGACCTTGTGGAACACAGCACTGGCTTACCAAATTTAATTACAAGCTCAATTCCTGCCAGGAAAAAAGAACATATTGGCAGACGACCTAAGCAGAAACATCATGGATCCCCACGAGTGGAAACTGGATCCACAAGTATTCGCAATGATAGCTCAAAAATGGGGGCTCCCAGACGTAGACCTGTTTGCCAGCCCTCAAAGCTATCAGCTAACAAAATTTTGCACAAGGACTTTTCACCATCAAGCTTGGAAAGTGGACGCACTCTCATTCAGTTGGAAAATGCTAACAGTATATGCCTTTCCTCCATTACCCCTTCTCACAAAGGTGCTACTGAAAGTCAGGATGGAGAGACCCTGAATGATACTCATTGCCCCAGACTGACCACACCAGCACTGGTACCCACTATTAAGGAATATGGCCCAGGGCCCGCCATGGATTCTACCACAAATTACCCACCTGCTCACACAGCAAGACAATCAGGTTCTACACAGCCAGCTCAAAACCTTAAACTTGGCTGCATGGCAAATCACCTAAGCAACCAGCCAGCTCCTCTCTCACAAGCTGTTATGGATGTTATTCTGGAGGCCAGGAGGCCCAGCACCAGGAAAGCCTACTCAGACAAATGGAAAAGGTTTTGCGCCTGGAATCAAGCTAAAGGCCAAAATACCCTTCAGCCTGACATACCTCAGATTCTGCAATATTTAACTGAGATGTTACACAAAGGGCTTTCTTTTTCATCTATTAAAATCCACGCCTCAGCTATTTCTGCTCACTACAACATGGATCCTCCCTTATTTTCACATCCACTCCTAAGGCAGTTTCTCAGAGGGGCCAAAAACATTAGGCCTCCCAGGAGAGCACCAACACCTACTTGGGACCTCAACTTTGTTCTGGAAGAACTCACACTACCTCCTTTTGAGCCAGCTTTCTCAGCTGACTTAAAGTTTATATCATGGAAGACTGCCCTGCTGCTAGCAATTACTTCAGCTAGAAGAGTTTCAGAGCTTCAGGCACTAATGGCAGTAGAGCCTTTCCTCATTTTTCATCAAGACAGAGTTTCTCTATGAACTAACCCCTCCTTTATGCCTAAGGTGGTATCCAGTGTGGCTCTAAATCAAACAATCCATTTACCCACCTTCTTTCCAAATTCACAGAACAAAGGAGAAAGACTCCTGCATTACTTGGACATTCACAGGCAGCTACGTTACTACTTGGATAAAACTAAGGTTTTCAGAAAATCTGACCAGCTTTTTGTATCCTATGCTACAGCATCACAAGGAAAGGCTATCTCAAAACAGACCATTTCCAAATGGATAGGACATTGCATACGTTTTTGCTACACCCATCATGGTAAACCAGTTTCTGCTACCATAAGGCCCCACTCTACCAGGGCAGCAGCTACATCTACAGCCTTCCTCAGGGGGGTGCCAACCAAGGATATTCTGGAAGCTGCAACTTGGAGTTCAGTACACACCTTCACCAAACATTACCACTTACCACTTTACTCTAGAGCTGGCTTCGCCACTGCAGTTTTGCAGGGCCTTCTAGCCTCCTCTAACCCTGTTTGACTCCACCTCCCATCCTTAGCTTTGGGATTCTACCCAAGTGTGATGACTGCAGCAGGGTAACACGATGAACATAGTACAGTTTTGTACCTACCATAAATGTGGATGTTCGAGTGTATACCCTGCTGCAGTCCAGGTTACCCTCACTCTATCCCCTCTGAACTAGCTGAACTTATCTTTAAAACTCTATTGTATACTACCTCTGTGGTGTATTTGCTTGTGCCTAAGGGTTTTTTTTATTTATTTATTTTTTGCCTACCTATTAGGGGCACCTGACATGTGGGGCAAGAAAAACTGAAGAAAATGGCGTTGGATGCCTCTGATAATACCCCTGGCTCTCTGACGTCAGGGAAGAAGCGACAGCAACTGACGCCGGACCAAGACTTTGGAATTCGGGCCGACTGCGGGACCGCCTGACGGCAGGATAACCCAAGTGTGATGACTGCAGCAAGGTATACACTCAAACATCTACATTTATGGTAGGTACAAAACTGTACTTTCTCGAAATAAAAAAGTTGCTAGAAAAAAAAATAGGTCATCCAAGAGGAGGTCCTCTAGACCAGACAGGATCTAGAACTTATTTGTGGTGATCTTAGTGCCAAAAAAGATGGGAGATTTGAGACCACTTCTGGATCACAGCAAATTAAACCAGTTCATTCTGTATACAAAGTTTTGGATGGTCTCGGTTTATTGCATTCTGCCTTTTTCTGCAGAAGGATGATCAGATCTGCTCAGTAATCCTCAGGATGTGTACTGTCACATCAAAATTAACAGGCATGCCAGGAGGTAACCTACACATCTAGCTGGGAGCCAGTCATTATCAGTTCAGAGCACTGCTGTTTGGTCTCACCACAGCTCCCAGGGTGTTCACCAGATGCATAGTAGATGTAGCAGCTCACTTGAGACTGCTGGGTTCCGAGTGTTTCCATATCTAGACAGTTGGCTTCTGACAACTTCAACCAGGCAACAACTGATTAAAGTAAGGGACTTCTTACTCCAGCTATGCTCCCATCTGGGAATATCTGTCAGTTTACAACAAAACTCAATTCACAACAAAACAAAGTCTGATTTTCATTGGTGCTTGTTTGAATACAGTCACTCAAATAGCTTCTGTCCTCTGTCAGAATAGACGCCCTACAATCCCAAGTCAAGAAAGTGATTCATAATTCATCTCTTTCGGCCTGACTGATATTTCAGGCTTTGGGTTCCATGGCAGCAGCATTCACCTTGTCCCACTGGCCAGATTCCATATGAGAATCCTTCAGTGGACACTGTCAACTCATTGGGCCATTCTCCAATAGCCATTATTCATGCTAGTCAGGATCACTCAAACATGCAAGAGACACCTTCTGTGGTGGAGTCATTCAAATCAGCTCGACAAAGGCCGGCCCTTTGTTCTTCTCTTTCCCAAGGCCACAGTGACCACGGACTCTTCCTAGTTCATGTGAGGTGGCACTACTTGGGAAGGACAGTCCAAGGTATGTGATTCTCCAAAGAGACTAAGACTGGAGATGAGAGTTCTCCTCCTAATGTTACAGGCCTTTCAAGACACTCTTGCCATCTGGGACAGTTGCAATACAGACGGGCAATATGTCACTAGTTTGGTACATCAACAAACAAGGGGAACCAGAGCCCACCCTTTTTGTTGAGAAGCTATGAGAATTTGGCAATGGGTGATCTCTTTCATTTGCTTTCTGATAGCAGTGCTCATCCTGGGGAAATCCAACATGATTGCAGACAAGCTAAGCAGGTTGATTCTGATGCTTCAAAAGTGATCTCTCTGCCAACTTTGAGAGAATTTTCGAGCAGTGGGGCCAGCCGTGCTGCAATTTTTTGCTTCTCCTTTCAAACAACAAATGCAGTAGGTTCTTTCCCCTGATCCCCCCCCCCCATTGTAAGAGTCACTGAGAGATGCTTGGCTCACGTTTGGCTCCCTGGTCTCCTTTATGCCTTTCCACCCTTGCCACTAATTCCAAAGTTCCTTCAGAATGCGGTTCAGTTGAAGAGTTCAGTCATCCTCATTTCCCCCTTTTGGCCTTGTCAGATTTGGTTTCTGTTCCTCTGGCCTCGTCATCTTCATGCACCATGAATTCTGAATCCAACTTCGGACCTACTCACTAACTCGACAGGCATAACGAAGTCTGACATAGCTGGCCACAAGTTGACCATGTGTTTTTTCTAGTTCCACTGACTGCTAAACAGCCCAGACTCTCCCTGTCCCATCCATCACATTTTATCTTCCCATAAGGCTCCTATTAAAAGATTTACAAGAGTAAATGGAAAAGCTTTGTTCTTTGGGCCCTAAGCAAACATTTAGACCCCTTTTCAGTGCCAATCCCAACTATCCTTGACTTTTTAGCTACGATTTTCATTGAAGGGGTTAGTTTCTCAACTATTAAAGTTCAATCAGCAGCCATTTCTAATTTTCATCTAGGCATAAATAACTGTACCTTAGCTTTTTCTAAACTATGCAAAGCTTTCCGTAAGGGAACTTTTGTACTCAGACCCCCATTAGAAGACCCTACCCCACCTTGGGATTTAAATATTATGTTTCAAGCCTTAACCCAAAAACCCTTTAAACCTTCGGCCAAAGCTAAACTTAAAAAATGTTGTCTTGGAAGACCATTTTTCTATTAGGTTCATAGGTAAGTACTAGGCCATCTGCCTGAGGGCATTTATAAGCACAGCCAGAGTGTGTCGGCTTTCGCCGACCCACTGATTAATTAACTGATCCTCTGTCAAGCAGAGACAATGAAGTGATCCCAGGGGTGTATTTTCTGTTACCCATCCACTCGTTGAGGTTTCTCTTGAAGAGTGTTAGTGAGGGGCTCTGCCTAATGTGGTTTGGAATTTTGTTCCAAAGCATGGGGAGTCACTGTGACAGGAATCTATCCCTCCAGCATGTTCTATTTATTCTTGTGGCGAGGTTTAGCTCACTAGAGCGCATGGCTCGCAGTGACTTGGATTTCTTTAGGTGGAGCATGTCCACCAATTCTGAGTTGGACATGGCTTTGTAAGTCAGGCAGAGATCACCTCTGAGTAAGCGATATGCCACTGTGTACAGCCTGAGGTTTTTCAGTCGGGCTGCATAGGACATATGTTTGAGGCCAGTAATTCTCTTGGTGAGGTACTTTTGTGGTCTCTCCAGCTGTTGAAGTGTCTTGTGAGGTACATCCCAAATGGGGTATTGTACTCTATGATCGGTCTGATGAGTGATGAGTAGAGGGGCACTATAACCTCTTTATTTCTAGATGCAAACCCTTTAGTAATTAGATGGGCCACATAGAAGGATTTCCTAACTACTTTGGCAATATGATTGTCAAAGGAGGGATTACTATCTACCTGGGTCCCCAGATCTCTTATTACCTTTTCTGTATTAAGGGGCTGCCACCTATGTGGTAATTCGTGGGTGTTTTGTTTTTCCCAAACAGGATGACTATGCATTTTTGGGCATTTAGCTTGAGGCCATGACTTTGACACCAGGTGTCCGTCTCAGTAAGGCCCTTTTGGAGGATGTCTGTGTCAGCCGGAGAGTCATTTATGGCTCCCATTTTTCAGTCCTCAGCGAACTTGGTTAGCCATAATCCTCTTGTGTTTGCCTGTACTTCTGAGAAGTATATGCCGAACAGTAGGGGTCCCAGGACCAAGCCTTGCGGGACACCACTTGTGACTGGTTTAGAGTCGGACCTGGAGCCCCGCTATTCTTTCCGTGCGAGTTCTGTCTGTATGCCGGTTGGCAACCCATCTTGTGACATAGGGGTTTATGTTCAGGCTGGTGAGTTTTTCTGTAATACCCGAGTGGGGAATGGTGTCGAAAGCCGTGGCGAGGACAAGGTAGGCTGTGTGAATAACCTTTCCCTCGTCTGTGGCCTTGGTGACTATCTCGAAGAAGTCAACCGGGTTTAGTAGGCATGATCTTCACTTAACAAAGCTGAACAGGGTCAAGTGTTTGGAGGTTCCCAATGTCTTTGTTAATGAGTTCCATGATGATGCGCTCCATAGCCTTGCAGATCAGGCTAGTCAGGCTTATGGGGCGATAGTTACCAGGGTCAGTTGTGGCCCCTCCTTTGTGGAGTGGAATAACCGTTGCTGTGCGGCACGTAGCCTGTGGAGAGGCTGAGGTTGAACAGCGTGTTTAGGTGGGGGGTTAGTTTGTTCTGTAGTTCGTGCAAGACGTAGCCTGGGACACCATCTGGCCCCATTGACGCTGTGATTTTGGTTTTTGAAAGGGCTGTTTCACCTGTGCGTCTGTGATTTCCAAGACACTACACTTTTCTGGTATTGTTGTGGGCCCTTTTGGGGTGAGAGGGGTGGTGAAATTTGCACTGAATCTATCTGCCAGGATGTTGGCAATATCAGTAGGTTCAGTATATTTTGTGCTATTTTGCACTAGTTCAGTGCATATCTGCGAATTGCCACTTAGATTCTTAACATAGCTAAAGAAGGCTTTGTGGTTATCTTTTGAATCCTTGGCTATTTTTCTTTCGAAGTTAGCCTTGGATGATTTTATGAGGGACTTTAATTTCTTACTGATACTGATCAGGGATGTCTTTCCTTCTTGGGATTTGCTTTTTTTCTGAACTAGTTTCCTCCTTCTATTGTATAGCCTGTTTATGGCAGGGATCCACCAGACTGGTTTCCTTCCCTTAGAGGAGTGAGTCTTGGTTTTGCTAGGGATGGCATGATCCATGCATCCTTGTAGGTGCTCATAGAGTGCATTTGTAAAGGTTTCTGCATCTTGGGCAGCGTTATTCTTTAGCGTGAGGGCTGTGAAACTTACTGCCTCTGTCTTAAGTAAGGTGAAGTTTGCTTTAGAAAAGTTGTCTATTTTCATTCTTCTTCAGCTACTCACCTACCTAACCCCTCCTTTGTTTTCTTGACTATTATACTGGCCAGAAGAGTATCTGAACTCTGGGCTCTGTCTTTAAAACCCCCTTATGTATTTTTTCACAGGACAAAGTTGTCTCTCTGAACTAATCCATCTTTTTTGCCTAATGTAGTTGCTGAGTCAAATATTAACCAGATAATTAATCTCCCAGTTTTCTTTCCAAACTTCTCAAACAAAGGAGAGTACATGTTACGTCTGTTGGATGTGATTAGACAGCTTCGATTCTACCTTCATAGAACCAAATACTTTAGGAAATCTGATCAGTTTGTTTGTTTCCTTTTCTGTTACGAGATTAGGCAACCCAATGTCTAAAGTTACATTGGCCAAATGGATAACTGATTGATTGTATTACCGTTATCTGTGGAAAGTTGGGTTTATCTTTACCAAAACCTCCTAGAGCTATTCCACTAGGTCTGTGGTGGTTTCTTCAGGTATTTGGTCTAGAGCATCCTTATATATTTGTGCAGCCACAACCTGGGCTAATCCACATTTCGTTATTTATTACAAACTGGGTCTGGTCTGTAGGAACAGAGCTGATTTTGGCTCAGTAGTGATCTGGAATATCCTTCCTTAGGGTCCTCCCGGGGTTGTAGTAGCTGGAAACTCTGTTCCACTGGTTCAGAAATGAATGAAAATGACATCAGATTAAAAAGTTATGTACTCACTTTAAAGTTTCATCTGTGTTGTCGTATTTTCATTTTTCCTCAACTACTCACCTACCTACTCCCTCCTTTATTTTCTTGACAGATCGAAGAGTGTTCTAGGAACCTTTGTTCTGTCCTTTTATGTTCTGCCACTGTCCTGTTGTATCTAGGGGCAGCAAACTTGATCTGAGGTACATTAGGTTGGTGGGCATTATAGGTAAAGGGAGGAGCTCGGGAGTTCTAGGATCCTATGCTCTGGAAGAAGTGGATGTGCTGGATCAGTCTCTCTGATCTGAACCCATCAGTTGAGGAAGAATGAAAATGAACAACACAGATGGAACGTTATGGTGAGTACATAACTTTTTATTATTTTATGTCATTGATAGTGTGCAGTTGTGTAAGGAGTTGTTACGTTAGAGACAGACTTGGATTTAAAGGCGCTTAAATGGCAACTCTTATTAGGTGCATCAAACTCATCAGGGTTGAATGCTGCATGTAATTTTAAATGTCTTAAAATCTAAACATTTGAAACATTAATGGTTTTGTGTTTTGTAGATTATGAGTCAGTTAGTATAAGAGATTTTTTTTAATTTACTGTATATTAATGACTGCACATACCCATGTGATGTGATTGTATTCAGTACATAAGTTGTATTGTCTGGATTTTAACTTCAGTCTGAAGAAATCATCTTTAGATGAAAGTACTTATTGAAGGTTGTAATTGAACATCTGAGCTGATGTCAGTTTCATTTATTCCTCGATGTATGGGTCTCTGATCTGACTCGGCCAATCTCTTCAGATTCTTGGATCTGACTCTTGAGCTCCTCCCTTTACCCATAATGCCCTTACTTGCCAGATTACCTCAGATCTCATTTGACGCTCTAACGATTCAGTTGGGATTTCATTCTGTCGCGCTCCAGAGTGCTTTGTTAAATTTTTTGTGAGTAAAAATAGAATTTATTTTTTTCATCTTTTCCTTAGTTTTACTATCCATATATGTTTAGCCTTCATCCAGCTACTCTTCTATACCATGTAGGTAAATTTTTTTGGTACCATTGTTGGCAGGATCGGCCTTTGGTCAGTTGGTGCCCTAGGCAAAGGGGTTCACAGTGCCCCCCATCCTGGCATACCTACACCATCCAGATTACTGGAAAAGCACCCCTGCTAGTGTGGAATCTTTGGCAGCTGCCTAGTTGGCCTATGCCTAAGGCTGGCTATGATTGCTGGTACTAGGCCTCTGTATTCCTTTTAGGTATTCTTCCCATCATTGTTAGTAGTTTATCTTTTTCTTTACTGTTCTAAAAAAAAAAAAAGATCTCTTGATGTACAGTATCTTGTACAGTTCTTCTCTCTTGCTTTGCTTTTTGTTTCTTTGCTGGAATTTGATGATTGGTGTGGCTGACGAGCCTACTGTGGGATTAGGATACTCAATTCTGATGCCCACAGGGAGTGCATATATTGTTTAGGCCTGTCTCACCTGCAGGTGTCTTGTGAGATTTGTGCCGGTTTTAATTTGAGGGTTATCCATGACAGGCGGAATCAGTTGGTCCTAAAGGGTCTTTTGCCAGCTTCTTTTTCCTCTATTGCTTTTATGTCTGGGGATCAACCCCTCATAAAAAGCACAGGTCTTCTGAGCTTAGGCAGCATAGAAAATGCTCCCCTATGAAGTCTGCTGCACCTACTCTGAGTTTGGAGCCACCGTCCAGAATGAAAAAAAGTGTTGGATGTGACATCTTCTGTGACCAAGTCTCCTCGGATCCAGAGTCTTAGATTCTGTCCAGAACCTGTGTCTACTAGACTTAGATCTCCGTTTTTACAGCAGACTCCTAGGAAGTTGTCCCACCCTGCTACTACAACTTCCTCACTTAGATCCTTCCGTAGTCTTTTCTAGGCAGATGTGGACAGGATGATGAGGAAATTCCTTCGAGCACAAATCCAAATGGGGATGTTGCCGTAAGTGAGCATTCAGCCACCTTCACACCCCACAGTGACTCCTTCTCTGATCCATCCCATGTTTTCGAAGGCATTGGAATGGAGAGTGCTGAGAGTTGAAATGGTGGATCTGAGGGATACCACTGTCGTCTTTGGATATGACATCCGTCACCCATTCTCTGGTGATCCTCACTGAGTAGAACAAGTGTGGGAAGCAAAACATCAGCACTGGCTCCAAGGGTTGACTTTGACTCTGAGGTTTTCAGACCCATCACTTCCCCTTAGAGCCTTGGCCCTGGACAGCTCAGGTCTGGCTCCCTTCTTGGAAGGGAGATCTGGGAGGGTTAGATAACTGACTGAGTCAAGAGCTTCAGCTTCAGTGAGGTTGGTTTCTACTTCTCCTGGAAACTCTGTCTTTGAGGTAGTGGAGACGGTCTCTCCTGTTCCAGGAAATCTTCTGGTCTTACGTCCTTGGATCCTATACCCATTCCACCTATGTATTTGAGCTCTCAGTCCCATCATTCTTCTCTACAGGGACAGTCAGAAGTAAGAGCTTCCAGACAATTCTTCAGGAACTCCCCTTCTCTAATTATACCTCTCTAGAACTCCCCACTGAAGGAGTCCATTGGAAGAGAATGTGCAAGAGGAGGCACTTAGATTCTTCTGAGGAATCTTTAACTGAGGACACTGATTTTGATGAGAGGGAGGGGACCTCTAGGTCCCCACCTGAGGATGTCTCCTTTGGAGACCTGTTAGAGATCCTGCACTAAAAAGGTGGTTGGGACTCCCTAAGTCCTTCGAAAAATGAATCTGTTTTCTGGAAGTCTTTGGGTCTGGCCCATCTAAATCTTAGGTTACCCCCCCCCTTCCCCAGCGGATGACTTTGCAGACCTGATCTCCCATCACGTTTGGAAGGAACCGGAAGTAGTTAAACCTATTCCCTGCCATCAGGACAAGATTTTGGGAGCTTCCAAAGACTGGCAGTACTGGAATAAGGCAATTCCTGGAGATGCCATGGTTATGGCGGCAGCCACTAAAAGAAACTAGCAGAACAGAGTTCTTCTGTCCACCTTCCTAACAGAGAGTCTTAAGACATTGGTTTGGAAAGTTCGTTTATGCTTCAGCAACCTTTGCCTTGCGGTCGCTCAACTATTTGGCACATTTTCCTAGATGGACTTGATCAAGGAACTCTCCAAGTCTACCCTAGGGTCCATGTTGGCAGAGGAAGAAAAACTTACTCCTCTCAGCTGACCACCCTACAATCAATATCCAATGTGTACATGAGTTTAATATCTCAGGTTGTTGAAGGTTTCTCACAAGCTGCTGGTTCAGGCATAGCTATAAGAAGACATGCCTGGATGAGACAGTGTGATTTTGCAGAGCCCTTTAAATCTTCTTTCATCAATGCTTCCTTTGATGGATCTTCCCTGTTTGGGCCCACAGTTAAATACGTACTTTCTCACAGTGAGAAGCATGGAAAGACCGTGTCTTATTTTGGAATCTGTTTCTGTAACCCGCAAAGACCTTTCTCTAGAAATTAGTGCGGTGGTTAGAAGATGTGGATGTTCTTCATGTTTCACTGTTGCAGTCATTACATTTGTGATAATCTGCTGGCAGGTTGCCCTCAGTCGGCCTGAATAACAAAGTCTTGGATCCTGCGTCAGTTGCTGTCTCCTCTTCCATGACGTCAGGGGTATAAAACATGCAGCTGATGCCATTTTAATCAGTCTTCCTTGCCGTGCGGTGCCCGAAGCAGAAGCAGTTTGCAAGTGCCGGTTGGCCGACTCCTGAAATTTTTGTTTTCAAGTTTCAGAACTGAAGTCTTCAAACTAAAGCTAAGTACCCCATTGGGGAAACTTTTTCTTGCTCCTTACCGATGTCAGTAAAAGTTAATAATTGTAATACTTGTGGGAAGCAAATACCTCATAAGGATTTTCATTTGTACTGTATTCCTTGCCTAGGCCCTGACCACAACGTGCCTTGCTGTCAGTTTTGTGCTAAATTCAACCAACGCACTATTAAGCATCGGTATATTTTTGCTTCTAAATACTTTGGTTCAAGATTTAACTATCCTGAAATGTCATCGGTTAGCATTCCGACTTCCGGAATTCACAAAAAACGCAAAGAAAAAGATAGAGGCCGACCATCGAGGTCCAAAATGAAGACGAAGCTTCTCCTAAGCCAGTCGCCGGTTTGCCGGTACTCAGTGAGGCGCTTTCGCAGCCCCTGATGCCCACTATCTTTGAGTCGCAGGCCTCTACTGAGACCCATTCTGAGTCCGGTATGCCGTGAGATTCTCCAAGTATTGAACTCGCAGATGTATCTCCCTTGGATGGGTCCAGAGCCACTGAGCAGGCACCGGCTTCTGAGGGTGTTTTTAGGCCTAAAGATTTGTACATTAAACCGATGTCTTCATCAAAAACAAAGCCAAAACCATCTTCTGTGTCTAAAAAAATGACACATAAGCCACGTGCTCAGGCCCCTATGCCTAAAAAACAAATGATCAAAATGGCTGAGGATTTAATTACCTTGATCAGGGGTTCCCAACCCCCTCCTGCTAAGAGGCCTAGGCAAGGCACTGATTATGAATCTTCAGATCAGGTTTCCATTTCTTCTGATCAGGAATTTTCTATTCCCCCTTATTGAGGACTCTGATGCAGAAGAATCCATCCCTTCTGCTTCTCCTCCTGAGGATTTTTATTTTGGAGAGACTTGCATACCTTAAGGGAACATTTTCCTTGGGAGAGTCAGGATTTTTCAGGATCCAAAAAGAGGCTTAAGGATTTTCTCCTTCTTCCTCAGCATAGTCCTTTGGCTATACCTCCTATTTTAGACATTGTTGATTATGTTTTTTCAGAATCTAGCATGGCTCCTGATTCCCTGCCACCGGCTCCTAGTAAGCCAGACAGATATTACAGATTTCCTGACTCCCACAAGTTCCTTTTCAAAAATCCTACTGGTGACCCTAAAACAATTTCTCAGGGTCCCAGGGGTGTTAAGGCTTCTACTGCTAAAAATCCTACCCCTTCTGATAGAGACTCCAGGGTGTTGGATAGCTGGGGTAAGAAGGTTTATACGTCTGCAAACCCTGGCAATCAGGGCTTTAAACTGTCAATTTAATATGCTTAAATATCAACAGCATGTCATGGGTTTACTGAAACAGAAAATTATGTTGATTTCTGATTGTGTGGAAAATAGAGTTACAAGATTTATTGCATTCAGCTGAACAAGTTGGAAAGCATACTTTGCAATGTGGCTTTGATTCCTTGGAGGCCTCTTGCAGGGCTGCCGTAACTGGATCTGTGATAAGAAGACATGCTTGGCTGAAGGAGCAAAATCTGCCTGATCATGTTAAAGCTAATTTGCTGGATGCTCCTTTACAGCAGGACAGTCTGGTAATAAGGCAGAAGAAGTTTTGGAAAAGATGGAAGACAAAGCTAAATCTATGCAAACTGTAAAATATTTCTTGAAAGTGCAGCCACCCAGGTTCAGTAGGCACTGGCCTACTAAGAACTGATCCTTTACAGTACCCAACAGAGCCACTCAGATCAAAACCAGACACTCCCAAGGGCTCCAGGTTTCAGTCACAGGACAAAACAATGGGGTGCCTACACTTCCAAATCTGGTAGCAAAGCACCACCCTACAGTAAACAGTCTCAATAACTTTCCTCTGCCATTTCCAAGCACTTATCTTTTGGCAGCCCCATTGGGGGGAAAACTAGCACTTCATGCTCAAAATTGGCATCTAATTACCCAGGACAAGTGGGTCTTAAATATAGTATCCCAGGGGCACAGATTTCACTTCCACATGTTGCCATCTCCAAACAGATGACCAGATCTGCTTCCAAATCAGTGGGCAGAGGCCCAGAAGCAAGTCATGTCCCTCATGGATATGAGGGCTATTCGAATGGAAAAAGGTCAAGGCTTTTATTCAAGACTTTTCCTGGTACCCAGAAAAGACAAATCATGGCGTCCAATTCTGGACTTATCCATTCTAAATACTTGCCTGGACATACCAAAATTCAAGATGCAGACTCTACAACAGCTACTGCCTGTGCTAGGCAAGAATGCCTGGTTGGTAACTCTAGACTTAAAAAGAGGCTTACCTGCGTATCCCAATCAGGGAATCTTGCAGAAGATACCTCGGCTTCAAAGCAGGCTATTTGCATTACCAGTTCTCTGCACTGCCCTTTGGCTTATCTACTGTGCCCAGGGTCTTCACAAAGTGCCTGGCACCAGTGATTGCATTTTGCAGACAAAGAAACATTCAAATTTATCCGGACGATTGTCTAATTCAGGCAGAGGACAAGGACACTCTTCTACAACATCTGGCATTTGTTAAAAGGCTTCTAACATGCCTAAGGTACACCATAAACGAAAAGAAATCACAACTGGTACCCTCTCAAATAATTACATTCCTGGGTGCAAGCTTGAATACAACTGCCCAGGTGGCTTACCTGACGCCAGACAAACAAGTTCAATTGATAACATACTTCAAACGAGTGGCCACAAAACCCCAGCTATCTGCAAGACAAATTCTGCAGGCTTTGGGATTCATGGCATCCTGCATTCTACTAATTCCATATGCAAGACTGCATATGAGGAAACTTCAATGGTATCTAAAAAGCTTATGGAGTCAACATTGTCACAGCCTGGAAACAATGATTCCGCTCATTCCTTGCCTGCAACAGGAGTTCTTTTGGTGGGCAGAAGCCTGTCACCAAAACAAGGGACTGTCATTCACTGTAGCCCCTGCCACCCAAACCCTGACTACAGATGCATCAGACTATGCTTGGGGGGGCCCATTTGGCAGGGAGATGCATTCAGGGCAAATGGAGCCCAACTCAGATGCACCTACATATCAACCAGAAAGAAATGCTAGCTGTACAGAATGCTCTGACAGCCTTCAAGGACTTCCTTCATCCAGGACAACTACCGATAAAGACGGACAACACCACAGTTATGTGGTACATAAACAAGCACAGGGGTACCCACTCCTACCCCATTTGCAGACTAGCCATGGCCTTGTGGAACAAAGCCTTGACTTACCAAATACATCTACAAGCTCAATTCCTGCCAGGAAAGCAAAATACTCTGGCAGACGACCTAAGCAGAAATCTAATAGACCCACACGAATGGAAACTGGATCCACAAATCTTCAGCATGTTGACAAGGAATTGGGGGAACCCAGACATAGATCTTTTTGCCTCACCCCAAAACTATCAGTTAGACACATTCTGCACAAGACTTCATCACAAAAAAGCTTGGAAAGTGGATGCTCTATCCTTCAGCTTGAAAACCTATCAGTCTATGCCTTTCTCCCTCTCCCTCTGCTCTCCAAGGTTTTACTAAAAGTCATACAGGAAAAAACAAAAATTATTCTGATTGCTCCAGACTGGCTTGCCAACATTGGACCCACTTGTAAGGAATATGTCACTCCTTCCTCTGTGGTACTTGCCTCAAACGCCTCATCTATTGTCTCAGCAGAACTATCAAATTCTGCACACTCAGCTCCAAACACTGAATCTTGCAGCATGGCTAATCAACTAATTTCACCAGTCACATCCCTCGGTAAACCTGTGATGGATGTCATTTTGGAGGCTAGAAGGCCTAGTACTAGAAAATCTTATGCTGATAAATGGAAGAGATTCTGTGCCTGGAACCAAGCACAAGGAATAAACACAGCAATGCCCAGTATTCCTCAGATTCTGCAGTACTTAACTGAGATGTTTCACAAGGGCCTATCTTTTTCTTTTATGAAAATCCATGCCTCTGCCATCTCGGCACATTACAACACAGAGCCTCCTCTCTTTTCTCATCCCTTGCTAAAGCAGTACCTCAGAGGGGCCAAAAATTTGAGACCTCCCAGGAGAGCTCCAACTCCTGCATGGGACCTCAATTTTGTGCTGGACAAACTCACCCTACCTCCTTTTGAACCAGCTGCCACTGCAGACATAAAATTTCTTTCTTGGAAGACAGCCTTTCTTTTAGCATTCACTTCAGCTAGAAGGATTTCAGAACTACAGGCTCTCATGGCAGTGGAACCTTTCATTATCTTTTATCCGGACAGGGTAGCCCTCAGGACCAATCCTTCTTTTATGCCTAAAGTGGTATCCAGTGTGGCTTTAAACCAGACCATGCATTTGCCAACTTTTTTCCCAAATCCGCAGAACAAGGCAGAGCAGATTCTGCATTCATTGGATGTACACAGACAACTAAGATTCTACTTAAACAGGACAAAATCTCTACGAAAGTCTGAGCAACTACTGGTGGCATTTGCTGCAGGGGCAGAGGGGAAGGCTATCTCAAAGCAGACTATTTCAAAATGGATAAGCCATTGTATTCGTTTCTGCTACATGCACCATGGTAAACCTGCCCCCAAGGGGATCAGATCCCATTTCACCAGGGCTGCATCTACTTCTGTAGCTTTTCTCAGACGGGTTCCTACCAGAGATATTCTAGAAGCTGCTACTTGGAGCTCAGTTCATACGTTCACAAAAGATTACCATTTACCTCTCTTTTCTAAATCCAGGGCAGGCTTTGCCACTGCTGTCCTGCAGGGCCCTTATAGCTGCTCCTACTGCTGTATAATTACATCCTCCCATCCATAGCTTTGGGACTCTACCCAAATGTAATGACTGCAACAGTGAAACACAAAAAACATAGTACAGTTGTGTACACTTACCATAAATGTAGATGTTCGAGTGTATTCACTGTTGCAGTCTGGGTTACCCACCCGCCAGCCCCCTTTCTTCTCTATTATTATACCTCTCCTTTCCTTCACTATGCTCAAAAACCTTTTTGGTGTATTTGCTTGTAGCTGGAGGTAAACTTTTTGTGTTCTAAATTACATGTATATATGTATATATATATATATATATATATATATATATATATATATATATATATTTTTTTGCTCCCCATTTGGGGGGCACCTGACATCTGGGGCAAGAAAAACTGATTAAAATGGTGTCTGCTGCATGTTTTGTACCCCTGACGACCTGACATCATGGAAGAGGAGACAGCAACCGAAGCAGGACCCAAGACTTTATTATTCAGGTCGACTGAGGGAAACCTGCCAGCAGATTACCCCAAATGTAATGACTGCAACAGTGAATACACTCGAACATCTACATTTATGGTAAGTGTACACAACTGTACTTTCCGGAAATCTCAAGGACCTTTTCAGGACTTGCATGGGGAATTTTCTCCCAGAGGTAGAGGGAAAAATAATAATGGAAGATGCTGTCCTTGCAGTGGAGGGGGTCCACAGAACCAAGGGTCTTGAGATTCTTTCTCTGACAGGCATTTTAAGCACTCCTGACAGGTGACCAGGCTTGTTCTTTTCTTGAGGCATTTGGTGGGTGTTTTTCTTGCACCCATATGTCTGGACAGCCATCACAACAGATTCTTAGGTGCAAGGGATTCTAACCAGAGGATACTTCATTCCCTTTTCACAAAACTCCTCACAAAAGAAATGTTTCCCCAATGTTCTACCCAATCAGAGGGAGTTAGCAGCATTAGAAATCAAAAAGCTGCTAGAAAAGAGTCTTCCAAAAGGTCCTGCCAGACCAAGCGGGATCCAGGATTCACTCAAGTTGCCAAAGAAATCACGGGACCTGAGACCTATTCTAGATCTTAGCAGTGTAAATCAGTTTGTAAAGAATTCCAAGTTTTGGACAGTCATGGTTCCGTCCATTCTGCTGCTTCTAAAGGAGGATGACTGGATGTGCTCTATAGATCTTCAATATGTGTACTATCATATGAAAATGAACAATTGCTCTCGAAGATATCTGTGCTTTTGGCTAGGAGCCAGTCAGTATTAGTTCAGGGCCTTGCCCTTTGGTCTCATCACAGCCCTCAGGGTGTTTACCAAATGCATGGCAGTGGTGGCAGCTCATTTCAGACTGCACGGATTCAGAGCATTTCCTTAATTAGATGACTGGCTCCTTTCCTCACTAACCAGACATCTCTTGAAAAAGGCCAGGGACTTCTTACTCCAGCTGTGTCCATTCATAGGGATTACAGTAAAATTTTCCAAGTCTCATTTTCAGCTAGTCCAAGTCTTGGAGTTCATAGGAGTTTGCCTGAACACAGTCAGACAGATAGCATTTTTACCTCTGAACAGAATTCACTCCCTGAGATTGCATGTCAGGCATATTCTAGACTGTCCCTTTCCTCCTGTGGGATTGGTTCTTCAAGCCTTAGGTTTGATGGCTGCAGTGATCACCCTATTACCCATGGTTCGCTTTCACATGAAAATTCTCCACTGGACTTTGTTGTTACAATGGTCCATGCTTTGACATCCAATAAAGCATCCTATAAAGTATTTGCAGGCTTGCAAGGACTCCCCGCTTTGGTGGATCCAGTTCCAGGAACTCTATCAGGGACGTCTATTAATCTTTCCTCCCCCCAAGGCCATGCTGACTACAGATGCCTCCCAGTTGGGGTGGGGGTGGGGGGCATTTTTTGGGATGGGACTGTTCAGGGTACATGATACCTTGAAGAGACCAATTTTCATATCAGTGTCGTAGAGGTGAGAGCGGTCCTATTAGCGTCGTAGGCCTTTCAGAACTCTCTCCCTCTGGGTATGATTGCTATTCAGACAGACAGTATGTCAGTGGTTTGGTACATCAACAAAAAGGGGGGAACCAGATCTTACCCCCTTTGCCAAGAAGCAGTGAGAGTCTGGCACTGGATGATCTCCAAAAAACACTTTCTTGTGGCAAAGCATATTCCAGGAAAATCCAGCATCTTAGCCAACAACCTCAGCAGATCCATCCTGATGCCACAGAAGTGGCCTGTCAATCCTGTAGTGACGGCAATGATTTTTCATCACTGAGGTCAAACTTGCTGCGACCTGTTTGCCTCACCCCTCAACAAGTGCAGCAGGTTCTTTGCCCTAATTCTCCCTCAGAGGGAGTCACCAAGAGATGATCTAGTCCAAGCCTGGCCTCTGGGTCCTCCTCTATGCTTATCCTCCCCTTCCCTTAATACAAAATTTCTTCAGAAAGCACAGCTATTGAAGAACAAGGTAGTCATCATTGCTTCCTTCTGGCCTTGGCAGGTGTGGTTCCCTTTCCTATGGTCTCATCTTCTGTGTCTGCCTTGGACACTGGACCCCAGTCCAGATCTGCTGTCGCACCCATCGTGAATGATCCATCCGAACATTGAAGGCCTCAAGTTAACTGCATGGTTTCTCCAATTCCAGTGATAGCTTATAGGTAAATTATTCAAGCTTTCCTCTCCAGTTTGTCAGATTTTATCCTCCTCTCAGAAACCTTATACCAGAAAGATTTACAAGAGTAAATGGAAGAGATTTTTATATTGGGCAGAACAAAGGAAGCTGGATCCTTTCACAGCTCCAATTCCTGCTATATTAGATTTTCTGGCTTCAATTTTCAGGACAGTGCATGTTTCTGTAGCGTAAACGTCCAGCTTGCAACCATCTCTAATTACCACAGAAGACATAATACCTTTCCCGAAGCTTCTTCAAAAATTTGTAAGCTTTTTTCTGAAAGGTACTCTTCTACTTAGACCTCCAGTAAGAGACCCTACTCCAGGCTAGGATCTTAATATTTTGCTACAAAACTTCAACCCAATCCCCTTTGAACCTTCGACTTAAGTCATACCTGAAATTTTTCTTTCTTGGGAAAACAATTTTTCTTGTAGCTGTTACATCAGCAAGGCAAGTTTCTGAGCTCTGAGGATTCTCTTCAAAATCGCCTTATTTGTTTTTTCCCAAAAACAGAGTGATATTATACTAACCCTTCCTTTCTGCCCAAAGTTGTTTCTGAGTCAAACAAGAATCAGGGAATCAGTTTACCAGTCTTCTTTCCAAAATTTGACAATAAGGGAGAATGCATGCTACATCATTTAGTTGTGCATAGCCAGCTTTGTTTTTACCGCCATAAATAAAAAGTATTTTGAAAAACTAATCAGCTGTTTGTTTCCTTTTCTAAAAACAAGTTGGGAAAACCAGTATCCAAATTTACCTTGGCTAAATGGATAACAGATTGTATTTCCTTTGTATAGTCTCTAAGAGGATCCTTGGCTACATCATCCGTGTTTTGGGCCAGAGCTTCAGTTGATGACATTTGTGCTGCAGCCACTTTGTCCAGTTCCCATTTTTTTATTGTAGCTGTGGACTCATCGAGGAATGAATAAAAATGACAACATCAGATCTTTAAGTTGGGTACTCACCTTAACGATGCATCTGTTGTATCCATTTTCATATTTCCTTAACTTCTCACCCTCTTTCCCCCTATCATTACTCTGTGGGAGTGAACTGAAGAGGTATATAGGAACCATTGTCCAGTTTGAGCCCCTATTCTGTCTCTATCCTGTTTCCTGTAATAATTATAGTGTTTATGCCATATGGCATATTTAGCAGCAGCAAACTCGAAAGGTAATCTGGCAAGTAAGGGTAATTATGGGTAAAGAGTCAAATACAGGAATCTGAAGAGGTTGAGTCAGATCTGAGACCCATACGTTGAGGAAGAATGAAAATGGCCAACACAGATGCATAGTTAAAGTTGTTGTTGTTTGTCTTTCGGCTTTTCCCGGTAAGGGGTCGCCACAGCGGAACTCCGGTCTGCTAATGATTGGCAGTAGATTTTTACGAAACACCGAGGTGCCAGCTCGACGCCCAACCTTTAACGAAGGCATGCCCATTTATGCACGCATGTCTTTCGAACACTACCCAACCGCGGGGAGGACATGCAAACTCCACACAGAAGGCACTCCCAAGCCCAGCTGAGAATCAAACGGGAGAACCTCTTGCTGTGAGGTAACAACGCTACCGCCGTACCACCACGGCATTTATGCATAGTTAAAGTGAGTACATAACTTAAATTTTTCTTGGACTCTCTAGTGTCCTTTAGCTGCTTATTTTTCTGAAAAAAATGTATTGGAATACTGTTTGTGCAACTGTATTAACAGCATTTATAGTGCGTGCTTGTGTAATTAATACATGTACATAACCCACTGTCTTCAAACTTTTGTCATTCTCTATTCAATTCTCGTGTGTGTTTGTGTGTGTGTGCTACGACAGTACTTTCCCCCTAAATACTGCACTGTTTTCTGCCTTCACTTCTGTCATAGTCTAAGACATAGCTCTTACTTAGGTTCATAGGTAGGTACTAGGCTGTTGGCCCAAGGGCCTAAGTAAGCCTAGTCAACAAGGTTCCCTAGCTTACGCCACCCAAGAAAGTTAATTTCCTGTGCCCCTGTCGAGCAGAGCCACAGAACTGATCCCCGGGGTGCATTTCCTGTTTCCCATCCACTCATCAAGATTTTTCTTGAAGAGTGCTAATTAGGAATTTTGCTTGACATAGATGGGTAGCTTGTTCCAGAGTATAGGAAGTCCCTGGGACAGGAATCTATCCCGCCAGCATGTCCTGTTTATTGTGGTGACAAGGTTTAGGTCCCTAGAGCGTGTAGCTCGGAGGGATTGGGATATCTTTAGGTGTAGCATGTCCAACAGTTCTGGGTTTAACATAGCTTTATATGTTAGGCAGAGCTCTCCTCGGAGTAGGTGATATACTACAGAGTAAAGAGTTTTTTGAGACGGTCAGTGTAGGGCAGTTGTTTGAGGCCAGTAATTCTCTGTGCAGTACTTCTGTGACCTTTCCAGCTGCTGCAGATGTCTTGTGAGGTACATTCCAAAAGGGGCGTTGTACTCTATAATGGGTCTAATGAGTGCCAAGTAGAGGGGAACAATGACCTATTTTTCCTGGATGAGAACCCTTTTGTAGTGAGGTGTGCCACATAGAAGGATTTCCTGACTACTGTGGCGATGTGATTATCAAAAGATTGACTACTGCCCACCTGGGTCCCAAGATCTCTTATCACTCATTTGGCGTTAAGTAAACTGCCATTTATGTGGTAGCTCATGGGTACAGAGTTTTTACCATAGGGGTTGACAGTGCACCTTTTGGCATTGAGCTTGAGGCCATGCTACTGACATCAGGCATCTGTCTCAGTGAGGCCCTTCTGTTGGATGTCCACATCATTTGGGGACTCGACTATGACTACTAGTTTGCAGTCATCTGTGAACTTCATTAGCCAGAGGCCTTCTGTGTTAGCCTGTACTTCAGAGAAGTAGATACCTAACAGGAGATGTCCCAGGACTGAATCCTGTGATACTCCACTCGTCACTGGTTTGAAGTCATATTTGGAGTCTGCAACTTTTACAGTGTGGGTTCTGTCTGTGAGCCAGTTGGCAACCCATCTTGTGACGTAGGGATTAATACCTAGTTTAGTGAGTTTAGCTATAAAGGAAAGCCTTGGCATGATCAAGATAGGCTGTGTGAACCACCTTACCCTCGTCTACAGCTTTGGTGACTGCCTCATAGAAG
Source organism: Protopterus annectens (assembly GCF_019279795.1). Lineage (NCBI taxonomy): Eukaryota > Metazoa > Chordata > Ceratodontiformes > Protopteridae > Protopterus > Protopterus annectens. Next base: position 670,445,378 of record NC_056745.1, read on the forward strand.
TCGATTAGGTTCAGAAGTCATGATCTGCCTTTCACAAACCTGAACTGGGTGGGGTCTATAGTTTGGGGGTTACCAATGTCTTTGTTTATGAGTTCCATGATGATACGTTCCATGGCCTTGCAGACCAGGCTCATCAGGCTAATAGGGAGATAGTTCCCAGGATCAGTGGCGGCTTCCCCTTTGTGGAGTGGGATAACCGTTGCTGTGTGCCATTCAGTGGGCACAAAGCCTGACGTGAGACTATGATTGAACATGGTGCTTAGGTGGGGAGCCAGTTCATTATGAAGTTTGTGTAAAACGCAGCCTGGGATGTTGTCCGGTCCCATGGATGCTGTGTTTTTGGTTTTAGAGAGTGCAGCTTTTACCTGCATAGATGTGATTACAGGGACTCTGCATTTTTCCTGTATAGATATGGGACCTTTAGGTGGTGAGAGGGGGATAAAGTTAGCACTGAACCTATCTGTCAGGATGTTGGCAATATCAGTTGGTTCTGTAATTGTCATGCCGCTGTGCTGTAACTCAGAGCAGATCTGGGTGTTGCCATTGAGATTCTTAACATAGCTATTGAATGCTTTGTGGTTGCCTTAGAATCAGTGGCGATTTTATTTTTGTAGCTAGCTTTGGAGGATCTTATAAGGGATCTTAGATTCTTACTGAGGCTGAGGAGCTCCTCCCCTCATGGGATTTTATGCTGTTTTGCAACAGTTTCTTCCTTCTGTTGTAGAGTTTGTTTATGGCAGGGGACCACCAGAGTGGCTTCCTTTTTTTGGAGGATAGCATCTTGGATGTTCATCGTGTTTCACTGTTGCAGTCATCACTGTAGGGTTCTTCCTGCTGGCAGGCAGCACTCGGTCTGCCAGAATCCCAAAGTCTGGGTCCGGCGTCGGCTGTTAGTCATGCTCCCTGAAGTCAGAGCACCAGGAGTACAAAGCTGCCAGTCAACGCCATGTTCTCCAGTCTTTCTTGCCGTGCGGTGGAAGCAGTTCACAAGTGCCGGTCGGCTGACTCCTGATATTTTTTCATACTTCATTCCGAAGACTTTCTTCTTCTACTCAAAGCTAAGTACCCCGTTGGGGAAACTTTTTTCTTGCTCCAGTCCGATGTCAGACAAAGTTAATAATTGTATTTCTTGTGGGAAGCAAATACCTCATAAGGATTTCCACTCTTACTGTATTCCTTGTTTAGGCCCTGACCACAACGTAGCTAGTTGTCGGTTTTGTGCTAGATTTAACTAACGTACTATTAAGCTGAGGTACGATTTTGCTTTTCACTACTTTGGCAGGCGATTTAATTACAATATGTCGTCACACGCTTCCAACTACTGGAGTTCGCAAACGACGCAAGGATAAGGACAGGCCTCCGAGGTCCAAATCAGACGACTGTTTACAAGCAGAGCCAGCTACAGGTTCGGTCGTCGTCAGTGAGGCGCTTTCGCAGCCCCTGCCGTCGGCCATTTCAGAACTGATTGCCAAAACGGACTCCCATGAGGAGCCAACTAGGCCTTTGAGTACTCCAGCTGCAGGACCTTCGGACAATGCTCCCTCGGATGGGTCCAGAGCCGCTGTGCAGGTACTGGCTTCCGAGGGGGTTTTCAGGCCTACACAGCTTCTGATAAAGACAAAGACAAAGGCGAAGACTCCTCCTAAATCAAAGACTCCAGCCCAGGCCTCTTCTGATCCGGGACCCAAATCTCAGAAATAGATGCTTAAAATGACAGAGGACTTACTAACCATGATTAGGGGTTCACTTCCCCCTCCAGACAAAAGGCCAAGGCAAGAAGTGGATTATGAATCCTCTGATCAGGCATCTATTTCTTCAGTGTCTTCCTCTGAACAGGAATATACTTTCCCTCTTTATGAGGATTCTGATGCTGAGGAATCCATTCCCTCAGCTTCTCCTCCTGAGGATTTTTCTTTTGGGGAAACTTTACATGACATGAGGGAACATTTTCACTGGGAAGGACAGGAGTACTCTGAATCTAAGAGAAGGCTTAGGGATTTCCTTCTTCTTCCCCAACACAGACCCCTGGCTATTCCTCCTATTTTGGATATTGTGGATGATATCTTTACTGAGGCTAATTTAACTCCTGACTCCTTTCCTCCAGCCCCTGCTAAGATGACAGATATTACAGGGTCCCTGACTCCCACCAGTTCCTTTACAAAAATCCTGCTGCTGATCCAGAAACCATTTCTCAGGGTCCTAAGGGTGTTAAGGCCGCCTCTGCTAAAAACCCTATTCCGTCAGATAAGGATTCTAGAGCTTTGGAAAGATGGGGCAAAAAAGTGTACACTTCTGCTACTTTATCCATTAGGGCTTTAAATTGTCAATTTCATATGCTAAAATGTCAGCAATTTCTGCTGTCTGTGTATGAAACAAAAGCTAGGCACTATTTCTGCAGGTGCAGATAATAAGGAATTACACGATTTGATGCATGCTACTGAGCAAGTAGGGAAGCATGGCTTACACTGTGGTTTTGATGCCTTGGAGGCTTCTTGCAGGGCGGCTGCCACTGGCACAGTCATTAGAAGGCATGCTTGGTTAAAGGAACAAAACTTGCCTGATCAAGTTAAAGCAAAGTTACTGGATGCTCCTGTTCAACATAATGTTTTGTTTGGGTCTAAGGCTGAAGAGGTGATAAAGAAAATGGAGGATAAGGCAAAATCCATGCAAACGGTTAAGGATTTCTTACAAGTTCAGCCCCCTAGATTTAGCAGAAATTGGCCAACTAAAAATTGGTCCTTTCCCAGCTCGGACAGGCCTCAGAGGGGTAGATATAGGCGTTCTAGAGGGAGGCCCCAAGCACAGACCTCTTACAGACCTAGACAGTGGAGTGCTTCCACCCCCAGGGGTGGAGAGGACAGACCTCAATCTTATAGAAAACAGGCTCAATGACTCCCCCTGCATGGCTCCAGGAACCTCTCTCCTGGAAGCGCCCCTCTTGGAGGAAAACTATCACTTTTTCAACAAAATTGGACTTGCATAACCCAAGACAAGTGGGTTCTGGATGTAGTTTCAAGAGGTTACAAATTCCACTTTCATACCTTGCCAAGACCAAACGGATGGCCAGACCTACCAAAACACCAAAGGGCAGAGGCATAAACCAGGTGGGATCCCTCATGGCTATGAGGGCCATCGAACTGGTTCCACAATCAGAGACGGGGCAAGGCTTTTACTCAAGGCTCTTCCTAGTTCCCAGAAAACAAAATTCATGGAGACCCATCCTGGATCTGTCAGTCTTAAATACTTTCCTGGAGATACCAAAGTTCAAGATGCTTACTCTGCAGCAGCTCCTGCCTATGTTGAGCAAAAATGCATGGATGGTGACATTGGATTTAAAGGAGGCTTACCTACACATCCCTATCAGACAGGAGTGCAGAAAATACCTCAGGTTCAAGGCCGGCTCGAAACATTACCAATTCTCTGCGCTGCCCTTTGGCTTATCTACTGCACCCAGGGTCTTCACCAAGTGCCTGGCACCAGTAGTAGCTTAATGCAGACTCAAGGGAACTCAAATTTACCCTTATCTGGACGACTGCCTTATTCAAGCAGACAGCAAAGATGTCTTACTCCAGCACCTGGAATTTGTTCAAAATCTACTCAAGTACCTGGGATTCACTGTGAACATAAAAAAAGTCAAATTTGACACCCACACAACAGATAACTTTTCTGGATGCTCTTCTAAACACAACAACCCAGATGGCTTTCCTGACATCCGAAAAACAACTACAGCTGGCTTCAACTTTCAAAACCTTGGCGTTAATGTCTCAGCTAACTGCAAGGAAATTCCTGCAGGCTTTGGGTTACATGGCCTCCTGCATCCTTCCCATACCATATGCAAGACTACATATGAGAAAAATACAATTGTACCTAAAAAGTGTATGGTCCCAGCATTGCCACAGTCTAGGCACACAGATTGCTGTCTTGCCTTGCCTAGCCTACAAAAGGAATTCCATTGGTGGGCCATGGCATGTCTTCACAACAAAGGGAAAGCCTTCAGTCTGCCTCCAGCCAACCAAGTGTTAACCACGGACACCTCGGATTACACATGGGGAGCCCACTTGCAGGGGAAAGGCCTGCAAGGTTTTTGGACAGAGGATCAGAAGCACCTACATATCAATTTAAAAGAGATGTTAGCTGTACAGAATGCCCTCTTGGCTTTCAGGGATCTTCTACTGCCAGGACAACTACTGATACGGACAGACAACACCACAGTTATGTGGTACATAAACAAGCAAGGGGGTTCACACTCCTACCCCCTTTGCAGACTAGCCATGACTCTATGGAACACAGCTCTAGCTTGCAAAGTGGATCTACAAGCTCAGTTCCTGCCAGGGAAACAAAATATTCTGGCAGACAGCCTGAGCAGGAACCTGTCAGACCCACACAAGTGGATGCTAGACACCCAAATTTTCAAGATGATTACAGAAGCCTGGGGCTGCCCGGACATAGATCTATTTGCATCCCCCCTCAACCGCCAGTTACAGATTTTTTGCACAAGGACATTTCACAAACTAGCATGGAAAGTGGATGTTCTCTCATTCAGTTGGAGGAACCTCTCTGGGTATGCCTTTCCTCCTCTACCTCTTCTTCCACGGGTGTCATTAAAGATCAAGCAGGACAAACCCAAGATGATTTTACTGGCCCCAAATTGGCCTCGTCAGTTTTGGTATTCAACACTGATGAATCTATCCCTGGAGCCTCCTTGGATTCTACCTCAGATTCCAAATCTTTTGTCCAAACACCAGGGCCAGGTTCTGCACTCTCATATCAAAACTCTCAGCCTGGCAGCCTGACGTATTCAGGGTGTATGATTAATCCTATCCTTCCCAAACAGGTCATGGATGTCATCTTAGAAGCCAGACGGCCTAGCACTAGAAAATCTTATGCAGGTAAATGGAAGAGATTTTGCACCTGGATGCATGCTCAGAATTCGGATCCTCTCATTCCTAATATCCCATTGATTTTACATTACCTGACAGACATGTTACATAAGGGTTTATCCTTCTCCTCCATAAAAATACATGCCTCAGCTATCTCTGCACATTACAGTACAGATCCTCCAATCTTTTTGCATCCACTTCTGAAACAATATCTCAGAGGAGCAAAGAATTTAAGGCCCCCTAAGACACCACCCATACCTGCTTGGGACCTCAACTATGTTCTGGAAAAATGCACTCTGCCTCCTTTTGAGCCTGCTGCCACATCTGATGTTAAGTATTTATCATGGAAGACAGCTATCCTACTGGCTTTGACTTCAGCCAGGAGAGTCTCGGAGTTACAAGCACTCATGGCTGTGGAACCTTATATTATTTTTCATCAAGACAGGGTGTCTTTAAGGAATAATCCTACATTCATGCCTAAAGTGGTTTCCAAAGTGGCTTTAAATCAAACTATTCACCTGCCAACTTTTTTCACTAATCCACAAAATAAGGGGGAAAGGACCTTGCATTCCTTGGGTGTGCACAGGCAGCTTCATTTCTACCTGGACAGAACCAAGGATATCAGGAAAGCAGAGCAACTGTTTTGTTTCTTATGCAGCAAATTCCCAAGGCAAAGCTATTTCAAAACAGACCATTTCTAAATGGATTGCTCATGGAATCAGATTTTGTTATTCTCATCATGGAAAGCAACTCCCAGGAAAAATTAGGATTCACTCTACCCGAGCTGCTGCTACTTCAGCTGCCTTTCTCAGGGGAGTACCTACCAAAGATATTTTGGAAGCTGCAACTTGGAGTTCACTGCATACTTTCTCTAAGCACTATAATCTCCCTCTTTACTCTAAGTCTAGGGTAGTCTTTGCTTCTGCAGTCTTGCAGGGCCTTCTAGCCGCCCCTTCTACTCTATAACCACCACCCTTTATCTCAGCTATGGGATTCAACCCTACAGTGATGACTGCAACAGTGAAACACAATGAACATAGTACAGTTGTGTACACTTATCATAAATGTAGATGTTCGAGTGTCTTCACTGTTGCAGTCTGGGTTACCCACCCTCCTGTCCCCTCTTATACTTTTAGTGTGGTTTCCCACTTCACCCTTCTTCTGAGGTGTATTTGTTACAGGGTAGGGTATGGGGCTTGTTGTATGTTACATTTTTCACGATCAAACTCAGCGTTCTAACCCAGAAAACAGTGTTCCTGCTGGAAGTAAATCAAAGTTAAACTTAAAATGAGGTCGCAGGAACACTACACAACGGCTTGCTACTTCCAATACCAAAAATCTTCCAAAAATCAGCAGTTCAAAGAACAATAACTCCAAATAACTAAGGAACGTTCTTTATTTCACATTCAGTGAGCGCTTTCACCCATAAGGGCTTCTTCAGACTGTACAGAGTATAGCGTAAGGCACAGCCTTAAATAATCATGACTAATTAAGCAATCCACATCCAATTTAAAATTTAAACAGAAAGGTTGCTATTCAAGAAAAATATTAGACTACTGTTCATTGCTAAAACCTTATAAAAATATTTCTATGATATAAGACTTATATTCAAAGTAAAATACTTATGTTACCATATGTTCATAAGTGCTAAAAATATCTTACCATGACATAAATTAGATTATCTTACAAAAATTTTACTTTGTTAAAATTTCAGCAGGCATTGCCATCAATGGCATTAACAACAAACAGCCACTTGATGGCAGCATTGCTGTTGCTATATCAGACATATATAATCTTCCAATGTATAATATTCATGGAAGATAGTGTGAGATAATTTCAGATCATTCCTGTCCAAGAAATTCTTCATTTTATTGTACCAATCTAAACGAAATTCATAGTAATAACATGGCTTATAAAAACATGACATTTAAAAAAGCAAACCATTATACCATGTGTATGCAAGTTTTTAGTGTGTGCAATATGTATTAAACATACTGCTACTGTTGGAACATGAAGCTTTAAATCATCAAAAGCTGGAATATTCATATTCTAGTAGAATACTTGTATAATGTTAAGCATGAAATCATCATTAAGATGTATACTCTTGGTAAGGTAGTTTCATGTTATGTCTAAAACAATTTATAAAATCTATACTTATAGTATCTCTAAAAAACTTTCCTTAATCCCCTCTTCTTAAGAAAAGGATAGATGTTAATTTTATCATTTAAACCGGGGATGATCTGCTTTAACAATGATCCATCTAGTTTCGTATTCAAGGGTGGTAGTTTCTATATCCCCTCCTCTCAAAGTGCGTATAACATTTTGTATAACACAAAACTTGAATGTATGATGCCTACCTTTCTTGGTGACATGTCTGGCCAGGGCATTCCTATCATCACCTGTCCTTATTGCATAATTGTGTTCCCTTATTCTCTCTCTTAGCTCTCTGCTTTAAGAAAGGTAGGCATCATACATTCAAGTTTTGTGTTATACAAAATGTTATACGCACTTTGAGAGGAGGGGATATAGAAACTACCACCCTTGAATACGAAACTAGATGGATCATTCGTTGCAAAGCAGATCATCCCCCCGGTTTAAATGATAAAATTAACATCTATCCTTTTCTTAAGAAGAGGGGATTAAGGAAAGTTTTTTAGAGATACTATAAGTATAGATTTTATAAATTGTTTTAGACATAACATGAAACTACCTTACCAAGAGTATACATCTTAATGATGATTTCATGCTTAACATTATACAAGTATTCTACTAGAATATGAATATTCCAGCTTTTGATGATTTAAAGCTTCATGTTCCAACAGTAGCAGTATGTTTAATACATATTGCACACACTAAAAACTTGCATACACATGGTATAATGGTTTGCTTTTTAAATGTCATGTTTTTATAAGCCATGTTATTACTATGAATTTCGTTTAGATTGGTACAATAAAATGAAGAATTTTTTGGACAGGAATGATCTGAAATTATCTTACACCATCTTCCATGAATATTATACATTGGAAGATTATATATGTCTGTTATAGCAACAGCAATGCTGCCATCAAGTGGCTGTTTGTTGTTAATGCCATTGATGGCAATGCTTGCTGAAATTTTAACAAAGTAAATTTTTGTAAGATAATCTAATTTATGTCATGGTAAGATATTTTTAGCACTTATGAACATATGGTAACATAAGTATTTTATTTTGAATATAAGTTTTATATCATAGAAATATTTCTATAAGGTTTTAGCAGTGAATAGTAGTCTAATATTTCTCTTGAATAGCAACCTTTCTGTTTAAATTTTAAATTGGATGTGGATTGCTTAATTAGTCATGATTATTTAAGGCTGTGCCTTACGCTATACTCTGTACAGTCTGAAGAAGCCCTTATGGGTGAAAGCGCTCACTGAATGTGAAATAAAGAACGTTCCTTAGTTATTTGGAGTTATTGTTCTTTGAACTGCTGATTTTTGGAAGATTTTTGGTATCGGAAGTAGCAAGCCCTTATGTTACATTTTTGTTTTACTATTAGCCTTCACGTTTGGGCACCTGACATCTGGGGCAAGAAAAACTGGAGAACATGGCATCGGCTGGCAGTTTTGTATGTCAGGGAGCATGACTGAACAGCCGACGCTGGACCCAGACTTTGGGATTCTGGCCGACCGAGGGCTGCCTGCCGGCAGGAAGAACCCTACAGTGATGACTGTAACAGTGAAGACACTCGAACATCTACATTTATAGTAAGTGTACACAACTGTACTTTCTGTTTGGGATAGCACGATCCATGCACTCGTATAAGTGCTTAAAGAGTGCATTTGTGTATGATTCAGCAGTCGTAACTGTATTGTCCATCTGCATGGGTGTCATGACGTTTGTCACTTCTGTCTAAAGAAGCATGAAATTGGCTTTGGAGAAATTTTTTTACCATGGTTTCCTTAATGGTGGGTGAGTGCGGGATGCGGATATCTAGGGTAATTAGCTTGTGGTCAGATCTGACCAATGAGAAGTTGACTTCAGGTATGGAACACAGATTACTCATGTTGGTAATGACTAGGTCTAGGATATTGTTGCTCCTGGTGGGGGTGTGGATAAGTTGATCCAGGGAATTGGAATTTATGAATTCCAGAAAACGTTGAGCGAAGGAGTTGTTACATGAGTTTTCCCAATTAATGGTGGGGTAGTTGAAATCACCCATTATTAGGGTGTTTGGTTGAACCCTAATATTTTCCAGTATATCAAGACAAGAGGAGTGGGAACCCTGGGGCATGGTGGGGGATCTGTAGCAAGCTGCAGTTTGGATTGCAGTTTTGCCCAGAGTTAGTTGCACTTGGATAATCTCGTATGCATTATGCTGTGCAACTAGCCTCTGGAGGTGTGGATATCCCTAATGAATATGGACACACCTCCGCCTTTGGTGTTCTGGTGCAGGTTAGATGGCCGGAAAGTGTGGTATGAGTTGTAGCCTGGTAATGCAGGGCTGCTCTCTAGAGCCTTGGACCAGGTCTCAGTCACTGCACAGCTATCGATATTCTCCATTTTAAGGAGTGCCTCGAGTGAGTGCATTTTGAGATTTAGACTTCTAGCATTGAGTAGCATTACCCTTAGTTTTTGCTTGCCTGATGTTCTTCGTCTTCCCTTGCTGCAGTCCTGACAATTGGGTATAGTCCGCGTCCCAGTCGGCCCGAATACCAGAGTATAAGGCTGACGTCGGTCATGGCGCCTTAGACTGACGTCAGTACGTCAGGGTACTAATGCGCATGACCGGCGTCATTTCCTCAGTCTTTTTTGCCGCATGGTCCGATGCAGAAGCAATTTTGCGAGTGCAGGTTGGCGTTCTGAGATTTTCGAACCGGAGTTTCAGACCGAGTACAGAGTTGGCTAAGTAACCCGTTGGGAACATTTTGGTTTTTCTTGCCTCAGTATTTACCGGATGTCAGAAAAAGTGAATAACTGTATTTCTTGTGGGAAGCAGATACCGCATAGGGATTATCATACATTGTGTATACCTTGTTTAGGGCCTGAGCACGGCGTTGTTGGTTGCCGCTCTTGTGCTAGATTTAACAAGCGCACTATTAAGAGGAGGCTTGATTGTGCTAGGTTAGTGTTTGGGAAGCGTTGCAATTATACTATGCCGTCGGATGCTCCGGCGCCTGCTTCATCTAAGAAGCGCAAGGACAAAACAGTGAAGTCTAGGGTGAGGAACCGGCAGTCCCGGACGTCGGTCCTTTAGAAGGCTCAGGGGAGCCAGAGGTTTTGCCAGGAGTCTCTATGGAGTCTCAGGCAGATACTTTACTGTTACAGGATGTGCCCTCTCAGGAGGTAGGCCAGGCTGAGGGGGCTTCTCAGGTAACTGTTCTTCCCTCTCTTCCCAAGGTAGTTAGGGCCTCTCCTTCTGTTGCCAAAGCTTCTTTTAGAGGAAGGCCAAGTTCAGCTTCTGTAGGGGCTTCTCCTAGCATTTCGGGCTCTGTGCCTAAGAAACATATGCTTAAAATGGCAGAAGATTTGATTACTCTGATTAGAGGTTCTATGCCCCCACCTGATAAGAGGCCTAGGGTGGAACAGGAGTTTGATAGTTTTGAACAGTGTTCACAGGCTTCAGAGTCTTCTGTGGAAGACTTGCAAGAGTTTCCTACTTATTCTGATTCTGATGTGGATGATTCCACTCCTTCAGCTTCTCCTCCTGAGGATTTTTCATTTTCAGAGACTCTTCACTCCATGAGGGAGCACTTTAAATGGGAAGGCCAAGATTACTCTGACTCCAGAAAAGGCTTAGGGAATTCTTGTTTTGCCCCAGCATAGGCCCTTAGCTATTCCTCCTGTGTTGAATGTGGTGGAGGATGTTTTTGCAGAGGCTTCTCTGAACCCTGATTCCTTGCCTCCTGCTCCTGTTAAGCCTGATAGGTATTATAGGGTGCCCGAAGCTCATAAGTATTTGTTTAAGAGTCCCAGGGCGGACCCAGAAACTGTTTCTCAGGGGCCTAAAGGTGTTAAAGCTTCTGTGGTTAAAAATCCTGTACCCTCTGATAAAGAGGCAAGGGCTTTGGATAGGTGGGGTAAGAAAGTATATACTTCTTCCACTCTAGCCATGAGGGCGTTGAATTGTCAATTTCATATGCTGAAATATCAGAATTATCTCCTTTCACAATTGAAATCTAAGGTGGATGCTTTAGCGGAAGGTATTGAGTGTAAAGAATTGCTGGATTTGGTTCATGTGTCTGAACAAGTGGGTAAGCATTCTTTGCAGTGTGGTTTTGATGCTGTTCAGGCCTCCTCGAGGGTGGCTGCTACTAGTTCTGTTCTTCGCAGACATGCATGGTTGAAGGATCAGAATTTAGCTGAGCATGTTAAGACCAGGATTTTGGATGCTCCTTTACAGTCTGATGTGTTGTTTGGACCGCCTGTGGAAGCAGTTTTAAAGAAAATGGAGGACAAAGCTAAGTCTATGCAGACTGTTAAAGATTTTTGCAGGTGCAGCCTCCAAGTTTAGTAGAAATTGGCCTGCTAAGGGGTGGACATATCCTGCTTATGGTTGCCAGTCTAGGGGTAGATCTAGGCGTGGTAGGGGCAGGGCTCAAGGTTCGTTTAGGCCTAGATCAGACAGTTCACCTGCTCAGACTTCTGGTGAGGGCAGGGGTCAGTCCTTTCGTAAGCAGAACCAATGACCTGCCTTTTCAGCTGCCAGTGGACTCGTCTGGCAGCTCCTTTGGGAGGAAGATTGTCTCTTTTCAAAGAAAATTGGGATTTAATCACTCAAGACAGATGGGTGCTGGATATCATTCATCACGGGTACAGATTTTATTTCCACACAATGCCCCCTTTCAAAGGCATGCCAGATGTTCCTCCTCCACAAAGAAAAGAGGCTCACAAGCAAGTTTCTCAGTTACTCCAGATAGGGGCTATTCAGCCAGTCCCTGTGTCAGAAAGGGGCTTCGGATTTTATTCTCGCCTGTTCCTAGTGCCAAAGAAGGGGAACACGTGGAGACCAATTTTGGATTTATCTATCCTCAACACTTATCTGGACATTCCCAAGTTCAAGATGTTGACGTTACAGCAACTGTTACCTCTGCTGGGCAAGGATCACTGGATGGTAACTTTGGATCTCAAGGAAGCTTACCTTCATGTGCCCATAAGGCTAAGTTGCAGAAAGTATCTGCGGTTTCGAACTGGAGATTTTCATTATCAGTTCTCTGCATTGCCCTTTGGCTTATCTACTGCGCCCAGAGTATTCACAAAGGTTCTGGCTCCAGTGATAGCTTACTTCAGGCTTCAAGGCATTCAAATTTATCCTTACTTGGACGACTGCCTGATTCTGGCTCAAGAAAAGGAACACCTTCTACAGCATCTGGAATATGTCATAGCAGTGCTAAGATGCCTAGGGTATTCTGTGAACGAAATAAAGTCCAGTCTAGTACCCTCTCAAGACATGTGCTTTCTGGGTGTGAGACTGAATACAGCAGCCCAGATGGCCTTTTAACCCCGGACAAACAAAAGAGTCTGTCACTTTACTTCCATCAACTATCTCATCAGTCCGTGCTGACTGCAAGGACAGTCCTTCAAGCATTAGGGTTCATGGCATCTTGTATTCTGGTGCTTCCCAATGCCAAACTGCATATGAGGAAGCTGCAATGGTATCTCAAAAATGTATGGACACAGCACTGCCAAGATTTGGACACTGTCATTCAAATAATACCTTGCCTTCAAACGGAATTCTTGTGGTGGGCTCAGGAATGTCACCTAAACAAGGGACTCTCTGTGACCCGGCCAGAGGCGAGTCAGATTTTAACGACAGATGCCTCGGACACTGCTTGGGGAGCTCATCTAAATGGAAAGTGGATACAAGACAAGTGGCCTGCCAGACTACAGCATCTACATATCAACATGAAGGAGATGTTAGCAGTCCAGTTTGCATTGATGGCGTTCAAGGAGTTACTTCTTCCAGGGCAGGTGTTGATTCTGACAGACAACACAACTGTCATGTGGTACATCAACAAGCAAGGGGAACACATTCTTATCCTCTATGCAGGCAAGCAATGATTTTATGGGAGACTGCGTTAAGCCTGCAACTGACTCTTCAGGTAAGGTTTCTGCCAGGAGCACAGAACTCCCTAGCAGATGTATTAAGCAGACAAATCATGGATCCCCACGGTGGAAACTGGATCTTCATGTATTTCAGAAATTGACAGTGTCATGGGGAACTCCAGACATAGATCTGTTCGCTTCTCCACTAAACCACCAGCTGCCAAAGTATTGCACAAAGGGGTTTCATCACACAGCTTGGAAAGTGGATGCTCTGTCTTTCAGTTGGAAAAACCTTCATGTCTATGCCTTTCCACCTCTACCTCTTCTTCCAAAGGTATTACTAAAGGTCAGACAGGACAGGCCAAGGATGATTTTGATAGCTCCAGATTGGCCTCGGCAACACTGGTACCCACTTCTAAGGAGTCTTGTAAAGAAGCCTCCATGGCCTTTACCTCTGATTCCTCATCTGTTATCTCAGAAGGATGGTCATCTGCTCAATGTCAAGCTTCAATCTCTTCATCTCACAGCTTGGCATATTCTGTGTTGAAACATGGTAGGTCTCAGCTTCCTCAACAAGTTTTAAATGTGATTATGGAAGCTAGAAGGCCTAGTACTAGGAGAGTGTACGAGAAAAATGGAAGAGATTTTATTTTGGAGTACAGCAAAGAATTTGGAGATTTCAGAGCCTAATTTGAGTGTGGCTCTTCAATATCTTACTGAGTTACTGGACAAAGGTTTGTCTTTCTCTTCCATAAAGATTCATGCTGCAGCAATTTCAGCTCACTATGATTGTGACCCACCTTTGTTTTCGCATCCTTTGTTCAAGCAGTTTCTTAGAGGGGCAAAGAATATAAGACCCCCACGTAGAGCTCCTACTCCTGCTTGGGATCTCAATTTTGTGTTGGAAAAACTTACTCTACAACCTTTTGAGCCTGCAGCTACTGCTGAATTGAAATATTTGTCATGGAAGACTGCTTTTCTGTTGGCTATTACTTCTGCAAGAAGGGTGTCTGAGTTGCAGGCCCTTATGGCAGTAGAGCCCTTTGATTTTCCATAAGGACAGGGTATCATTACGTACTAATCCTTCCTTTATGCCTAAGGTGGTTTCTAGTGTGGCTTTAAACCAAACTATTCATTTGCCTACGTTTTTGCAGATCCTCAAAATAAAGGGGAAAAGATTTTGCACACTTTAGATGTACACAGGCAATTGCGTTATTATTTGAGCAGGACTAAAGATTTTAGGCAGTCTCAGCAGTTACTTGTTTCTTTTGCTTTAAGTTCACAGGGCAAGCCTGTGTCAAAACAAACTATTTCTAGGTGGATTGGCTTTTGCATTGCATTTTGTTATTCCCATCATGGCAAAGAGGTTCCAGCTGGGATTAGGCCTCATTCCACTAGGGCTACTGCCACTTCAACAGCATTTCTAAGGGGTGGCAACTAAGGATATTCTGGAAGCAGCTACTTGGAGTTCAGTGCATACTTTCTCTAGGCATTATCACCTGCCTATATACTCTAAGACTAGAGCTGGTTTTGCCACAGCTGTTTTACAAGGCATGTTGTCAGCTCCTGCTACTTTATAATTTGCCAGCCTCCCTTACCTCTGCTTTGGGATTCTACCCAATTGTCAGGACTGCAGCAAGGGAAGACGAAGAACATAGTACACTTTTGTACCTACAATAATTGTAGATGTTCGAGTCTTCCTTTGTTGCAGTCCAATTTACCCTCCCTCCTTCCCCTCTGTGTTTCAGGGTGGTTGTGTAGGTGAGTTTACATGCTTATATTTTTTGTATATATTACTGTATATTTTGTACATGTTTTTTGGTGCAGGTTGTTTTGGGACTTGTCTTTTTGGGTCTTCTGACATCTGGGGCAAGAAAAGACTGAGGAAATGACGCCGGTCATGCGCATTAGTACCCTGACGTACTGACGTCAGTCTAAGGCGCCATGACCGACGTCAGCCTTATACTCTGGTATTCGGGCCGACTGGGACGCGGACTATACCCAATTGTCAGGACTGCAGCAAGGGAATCCTCGAACATCTACATTTATGGTAGGTACAAAACTGTACTTTCCTGTTATGGTGGTGAATTTGTCATTTCAACCTTGCCTGAAAAAGGCACTATAAGGATGGCAAAAGCCTTAGCTAGTATCCGGAATCCCAGGGGCGACAGGTGCAGGCCATCTATGGCAAAGCATCGTGGTCTGTCGACCAAATCATCCCAGGCAGACAGATACTGGATCCCCTTGGAATTACACCAGAAGCTTAGCCAATTGTTGAAGTCAATCATTTTGTCCTTGTACTATGGTATCATTCTGAGTGATAGCAGGATGCTACTCAGGGCTAGGGTCATACCTGCCTGGGCTACAAGATCCAGAGAGCTCTTCCATGTCTCTTTTCATGTAGTCCAGGGAGGTGCATCTCAGGTCATTCACACTAACATGGATAATGACAGAGTCATATTTGTACTTGTCTTGGAGTGACCTGAGTGCGTGGGTTATGTGGCGGATCCTGGCACCCGACAGGCAGCTGACAGTAACCTGTTCCTTGTTTAGCCTGGTGCATGGGACATCAGTGTGGCTGACTGACTATAGTCACCTATGACTAGTGTGTTTGGTACGTTGTTTTGCCTTATAAGTTGCGGTTTATTGGCACACTGAGCCTGTGGGCTGTGTGCCATTTGGGTTGTGTTGGGGGTGGAAGTTGCTTGAGTTTCTGCTTTGGAAGTCTCTGTTGTTTGAGCAGATTATTATTGAGAGCCTCTGCGAATGTTTGTGTTTCTATGTGTGGATTTTGGTGGTGTAAGTTTAGTGGGACTATGTGATGAGTGTGGTGTGGTGCAAGTATTTTAACTTCTCCTCTTGACTGTCAAGTTCAGTCTTGATTGGTGGGAGCTTTACCTCCAGTTTGGTTAGATAAGTGCATCTCTCACAGGTTGTGGTGTTAGGTGCTAGGAGGAGAGGGTTGTCTCTGTACGAGGCAATTGCTACATTGCCTCAAGATGCCCAAATTCATCAGACAGACGAGAGAACACTGGGAGCTGACCCTTGGACATGCCTGAATAAAATAACTACTTTCCTCTAGACAAGTGAGGAAAGTGAGTATAAGAGCTGTTTTTCTCTAAACAGTGAGGAAAGTAAGTACAAAAACTTCCACATTCATTATGTCAAAATATTTTAATGGGAGATTGTGGTTACATCTCATTATTTGACCCCCCCCCCATGTCTTCTCTATCAGACCAGCAGACTACTGTGAATTGCTTAGAAAGTTAACAGAACAACAGGTTTTGCATCAACATGTACTTCATTTACCAGATGGGTCTGGCAGTTGTATTAAGGGGCTTTACCCCCTGTACATATGGTACAGGTTTTGAGTCTGACAACCCCCATAACTAAGTGGAGCATTTTACACACACACACACACACACGCACACGCACACGCACACACACACAGACACACACGTTAAAGCTGGTAAAAGACTATTCAATATCTGCATGAGTTGTTGGTATGTCAGATGGATAGAAAAGATCTTGTGGTACTTATTGAAAAGAGCAGGGGGAATTCCCTGTTGTCCTGGCCAAATTGGCCCAAGTAAGTAAATTATTGCTTCAGTTCTCCCCTAAAAAGAAGCCACTGGCCTAGTAGTATTAACACTGTTGGCAAAAGCAAGTCCTATTTCATATAAAATGTTACTACTTTTAATCCAATTGTATTGTAATCATGGGATAACTTTTAAGACGACTAATTTTATGTACAAAATCTGAAGTCTTGTACTGCTGTCTCCTCACTCTTTGTTTGCATTACTGAGGTCAAATACTACATTTTACAGAGCCTTACTGTCTCACTGTTAAAGAATGCTCGTGTGCATCCTTGAATATATATAACAGCCACTCTGATATTAATATTTTCAGTACACTTTCCATTATTAACTAAAGCTTTTCTTTATGCGGCACTTCTGTAAATGGGTTATGTCACTTACAGGAGACACAGTTAACAAAGTGAAACAAAATAAGCAAAGCATGCAACCTTTGTGTTCTCTGTTCTATAGCTCTGTAGAATTGTGATGACTGCTTTGAAATCGGGCAGTTAACAGATGACATAATTTGTTTCACAGTTGAACATTCCTGTTTATACAAACTCTCTAACATGTAAGATGGTCCTGTATGTTTTCACTGTATTTATTCCTTGCTGGTAAATAGTATTTTGAATATTTTTTTTCTGATGTAGCTTGGAAAATTATGCAATTATTTGGTTTTGTTAACTTATAGGTGATTCATTCCAGACTGCAAATGCTAAACCTTCAGAACTGTAATATATCTGATGAGGCCTTAAGGCAACTTGGTAACTGCAAACAGCTGAAGATGATTAATGTAGGGTTCCGTTCTGGAGAAAGAGTATCTATAACCTCAGCAGGTATGTCTGTCTGATTTGATAACCAGACATATGCACTTGATCTTTGTAGTCCATTGTACTTTTCTTTTTTGAATAAGTTTACTGTTTTGTATGTGTTAACTCTGTTGTTTGCAGACTGCTGGCTTTGATTGCAACCATGTAATGTAAAAAAGCATGGTCCTCATTTCCTGAAGTACTCTTCTCATATTTCTGTGCAATAGGCAAGTTTATTATGCTATGTACTGCTTCATTTCTTTGCTTAGACCACACATGACTATTGACTAATCTGAGTTAATTTAAACCCCTGAAATACCAGTGCCTTTTAGATTTACAGGTTGACAAGAAGTTCTACGTAATCCATTTTTCTGGTTTTAATCATGAACTGTTAATCCATTTGCTTTGCATTGTGATGATTGTTTATTTTACATAATAGCATGAGTGATATTCTTGTTCAGTTTTTGTATTACATAACCATTTGCATGACCAGAAATGTGTAATATCTTTGATATGTTTGCTTAAGGAGATGCTCTTCCTAGCTATTTTTAATGCACAGTCTGCCATGTTAGACAACAAGACATAAATAAATGTGTCCAGGCATGACTTGAATTTACAAAGAAAATCTATATATTTAAAGAAAAGATGGGTGCTATACATTTAACATATGCTTTTAAGTAGCACATACTTAAATCACTGAATTTCAGATTACATACATAGTATGATAAATAAAAATAACTGTTAACTTGAAGTCATGTGGAGTTGGATTACAAGACTCACATGTAATGTTTTTTTAAAACATTTACTGAATTATCACTTAAGAAATGGGCAAACATGCATTTATATAAAAGAAAACAAACCATGTTAACATGCTCACAGTTACAAGCATTTAACATCACTTACATTATTTTATACAATTGTCATCAATCCAGTGTTACATAAATTGCTCAGTTCCTGCCTTCCCTTAAACCTCACTCCTCCAGAACATTATTATGCATGTATTGCTCTCACAATTTCCATTTTTTGTGGGTAATTTGCCCCTTTCCTTTTCTAAAGATCCTAATTTCAGTTATTTTGTCTCAGTTGCAAAATTCACTACTACTACTACAAATACAGTTGGTTTAGACTTTGATTTCCATTTTTCTAGTAATTGCTTTTTAGCAGCCAACAGAATTAAACTTAACAAGGTCTTACTATGTCTGGGCAAGTCATACTCCATATCCCAGCTCAAAAAAAAAAACAAATAATAATTTCCTTTGCTTTCCCAATATTTCTGACAGAGTAGTCTGTACGGAATTTTTAAAGTCTGCCAACACATTACACTCCCAAAACATATGTTCTTAGTTACCGCTTTATTCTCCTTTACACTTTCAGCATTTATATATTTTTATTTATTTATTTACATTTGTTAACCGGGTAGTGTCCAACTGGGCAGGAAGCTGGTTTTCAGTGGAAACCCAGGGAACAAAAGCTCCAGAAAAGTACAATTAGTTAAGAGACCGGTTGTGAACAAAAAAATAATGGAATTTACATAAGAAAATTAAGTAGTCTTGAACACAAATATTAGCAAAAAATGCAATTAACAAAGTGTATTATATTGTTCCGCAAGGGCTGAGTTTCAGCAAATTGCCCAACGGCATTGACCAAAACAGTGATATTTATCAGTCCCTTTGTCAGATTTTTAACGATGCTGGTATTAAAGTCCTCCAAACTTTAATAGTCCATAATCAGATAAGAATGGAGAATTTGATTACGGAAATTAAAGTACTTAATGATTCTATCCTTGTTTCCAAGTGGTTAAGTATGAATGGATGGGGATTGACTCAAAAATTCCCAGACATGCAGCTTCCCCTATCCAGAAAAAGCGAAAGAAGTTAGCCCATGACTTGGAACAATATAGGCAGAAATCTGCCGACCCACGTCATCTCAACAAACGTAACAGCTTAAAAACAAGACCCCCACCCCCACAAGTTGCTCACATTGTTTTTTAAAAGGACAAAACTCCACTTTCACCAACAGGATTAAGAATGACACCAGTTTATTCAACACCACAATGAAGTAACCTCACAAGCCACCAAACTGAAGGCTCTTTTGAAGGCATGACTAGAAACTCCACTGAAGAAATGATTCATCCTCCCAGGAACACCACACAAGAGATCAGCAACCCTGCAACTCCAGTGAACGTTAATAACCCAAATCTTTTTTTATCCCTCGACTTGCTAAACAACCTGGCAACCACAGATACTCCGAGAGGGAGAGGATGGAGGAGAGGGAGGGGATGAAGCAGGGGTCGGTCTCGAGGACGGAGAAGGTTCTAACACTTTTAAACTTTCCTGCTCCGTCCTCTTAAAGACATTTTCAACCTTACAGACTTGCAATTAGATCATCATAGTTACTCCATTTTAGAGAAAGGTTTCAATTTTATATCAGGCCGAAGAGCATCTGTTATTGATGTAATTATTGATTTAAAATTGCTTTGTAGAAAGCTTAACTTTAAACAAAGCTTTATTTTCAACAATATAGAGTTTAATGATCTTTCCTTTGGTGCTAGTCAGGTTTCTAAATTTCTGGAAAACTTTATGGGAGACAATGAAGCTACGATGTTACAAGGTGTTAACCACCATTCTGTTAGGTCACATTCTGTTGAAGTTACTAGCCAGGCCAGCAGTGGCGAGTCAGAATTCAGATTGCCCCCCTTAGGAGGAAAAGCACTTTTAATCCTCCTCTTAACCAGTCCCACAATATTTTTTCAAGAGTTTGTGAAAAAGAAATTAGAGCTGCTCTTAAGAAGAAACCACATTCCAAACGGTTTAATCTCTCTGCACCAGAGAAAAAGACTCTTTGGCAGCTTAAAAACGACCCACATATCAGGATTATGAAGGCAGACAAGGGTGCAGGCATAGTCCTTATGGACACCAGCACCTATGTCAAAAATGGAAGAATCCCTATCCAATATGGATAATTACAGTGTAGCCCCCCTAAGAAACTGTCACTCAAAATTTCTTGGAAGTAGATAAGATTATTTATAAACTCTACAATAAGGGACTTATTACAGAATGGGAAGTAGATTTTATGTCAGTACATACTCCTCTTATTTCGAGAATATTTGGGATTCGTAAAATGCACAAAAACCCAATTGATCCCCCCTTAGACAGATTGTAGCATCTTAAAAAATAAAAACTGAGTATGTCCCAGCACTTCTTGATTTCTTTCTTAACCCGCTAGTACAGAGTTCCCAGTTCTATCTTAAGCTTTCTTAACCCGCTAGTACAAAGTTCCCAGTTCTATCTTAAGGACTCCTCGGAATTCCTTAATGCGATCCACAAAAGCACACCTTTCACAGCTTAGTGCAACAGCGTCACTCTTGATATTGTGGCCCTTTACACTTTCATCCTGCACCAGGAGGGCTTAGATTCTATTAGAGATTTCTGACCTCCCCCCCTCCCCACCGCACACACACACACACACACACACACACACACACACACACAGAATTAGAGCCTATGTAACATTATTGAAACTAGTACTGGAAAATAACTTTTTTTTTCTCCAATGGTACAATTTGTCAACAACTACAAGGAGTAGCCGTAGGTGCCAATTTGGTGCTCAGCTCCTGGGAAGCAGACATTTTCTCTAGACTCAAAGGCTTTGAATTTTTTGGTCTATATAAACATTATATAGAAGATATCTTTTTCTGTGGAAAGGGTCACAAATTGAGCTGGAATTGTTTCTCACCAGAGTGAGTCAAAGCATAGGGTTCCTTGACTCCACCCTTTTGGGTATAGGTAATGTAGTTAACTTTCATGATATTACTGTTTCCAGAGACCCTAGGGCCCGTTAAGTTTGCTTCTTTGATCCACAGAAAGAGTACCTTTCGGAACAACTATCTGGATTTCACCAGCCAACACCCATTATTTATGAAGAAGAATATAGTGAAAGGGAAATTTGTAAGGTTAAGCTGCATAGTTAGTGAAGACAGCACATTTGTTAAAGAAAGCCAGTACCTGAAGCAGCTTTTTGTAAAATTTATTTATTTTTATTTATTTTACATTTGTTGACCGGGCTAGTCTAGCTGGATATTTGTCCATTTTCAGTGGAGGCCCGGGGAGAAAAGCTCCAAGAACAGATACAAACAGACAATCAGTAATTGTTACAAAGAAAACAAGAAGTAGCTATAGAAGACATTTTATATATTTAACAGTAAATATTATAAAACTATATACAAAGTTTAGAGCAAGATAATATAAATATGCTAGTGGCTAAAAAATAGTATCCAGGTTCTTACTAGATGCTTACCATTGCACTACAGAAGATTAAATTAGCGGAGAGAGAAACAGCTAGAAAAGATATTAGTAGCATTAATGATAGGTTAGTCAGGGTTGGTACAAGGGCACAGCCAGTGTGTTGTGGGGAAGGTTTTAAGTTTTTTTTTGAAAAGTGGTAAGTTAGGAAGGGAAGTAAGTTCAATAGGTAGAAGGTTCCAGTTTTTCCCAGTTGTGTTTGAGAATAGAGAGTCCCCTGCCATGTTGTGAGACTTGCTGATGTTAGCTAGGAGTTTATTTGAAGAACGCAAGGCATTAAGATTTTTGTAGGGGGTTATGAGGTCTGAGAGTATCTGAGTATTTTTTGGCTGGTAAATGACCTTATGGGCAATTGTAAGTTGATTGAATTGAAGCTGGTTTTGAAGTTCAAGCCATCCGAGTTGTTTGCGATTCTGACAGTAATGGGTTCTGATGGGTTTACCAGTGGCAAATCTGGCAATATTATGATAAGAGGTAGCAAGTTTGAGAAGTTTCTTTTTGGATAGGTTAGTGTATATTGGTAAGGCATAGAGTAGAGTAGAGATTAGATGGGAGTGGGCAATGGTAGTTCTTACTATTGGACTAAGGAAGGGTTTGACTCTGTACAGGCAGCCCATTTTTCTGTTAACTGATTTTATAGTGTTGTTAATGTGGGTGTCGAAGTTAAGGTTGTTGTCTATTGTAATACCAAGGAGTTTGGTGGTAGAGTCTGGGTATATGAGGGTGCCATTGTTAGAAATGACTGAGATATATATTGGTGTGGACCTACAAGTAGGAGTAAAGAGCAGGAGCTTTGTCTTTTGGGATTTAATAGGAGGCAGTGCTTTAAGAACCATGTCTCAACTATGCTAAATACTTTCTGGGTTTGGCATTGCAGTTCAGAAGCATATTTAGCTGTGCAGATTAATGTCGAGTCATCTGCATATTGTATACAAGCTGCATTGGGAATAACCAAGTAGAGATCATTAATAAAAACTGAAAATAAGAAAGGACCTAGAATGGAGCCTTGGGGAACTCTTAGTGCGACTGGCAGGTGGGATTATAGATTATTTTCCCAGTGCGCTGCTTGTTGCCTATTGCTCAGGTAGAAAGTAAACCACTTTATAGATTGAGTATCCAGGGAAAGCGATTTGAGAATATTGAAAAGCAATGTGTGGTTTACCATATCAGAAGCCTTTGAAAGATCAATAAATAGTGCTGAAGAGAGTAAATTGTTATTGTGTTTTTTATTAATGGTGTCTGTAAAGGATAGGAGGGCAGTGGTGGTACTATGGAATGGCCTAAAGCCATGTTGGCCCTTGGCTAGTAAGTTGTGTTGAGTTAGATGGCCTATTAGCTTATGGTGAATGCATTTTTCCATTATTTTTGCTAAGGGGATAGAACGGCTATGGGTCTGTAGTTAGAATATTCATTGGAGTTGCCACCTTTGTGTAGGGGGATAATGTGTGAGACTTTCTAACTGGTAGGGATATATCCTTCTTTAATGGTTCTGTTTATCAGTGTGGATACAAGATAAACAACTGCTTTGGCTGCTTTTTGCAGGTATTCAGCTGGGATTTGGTCAGCGGAAGGGGTACAAGGCTTTAGTTTTGCTAGGAGTTTGAAAATAAAGTTAGTAGATATAGGTTGTAATAGGAAGGTAGGAAGAGTGTTTTTTATGGGGGTGGGAATGCTAGAGGTGTCAGGAGATAGCTGACTGGCTAGAGTTTGGATGGCATCTGTGAAGAAGGAGTTAGTCATTAGCAGTTTGGATGGGAGTCTCATGGTTGGCTCCTATTGATGTTGGTTTACTGGAGTGTCCTGGATATAGGAGTCTATTGATATTTACCCAGAAACTTTGAGGGTTATTTTGGTGTGTTTGCTGTATTTTGTAGTAAACATTTTTTTGTCCAAGAGTATGGCTTTTTTAGTTGCATTTCTTATTTGTCTAAATGTTGAGCAGATGAGCTTTTGGTAGTTCGCCACCTAGTCCAGGCTTTATTTCTAAGTAGGATTTTTGCCTGGTATCTTTGGTGAGCCATGGGGCTGATTTTGACCTAATTCTTATATTATGTATAGGTGCATGTTGGTCTAGGATAGTTAAGAATTTAGAGTTAAAGTATTGGACAGCCTCTTCTAATGGGAGGGTTTTTAGACAAGTCCAATTACAGGCACTAAGTTCGCTCAGAAATAGTTCTTGGTTAAAATGCTTGTTGGAACGTAAAGTCCTATATGATGTTGGGTGGGAGGTATCTATTTTTTGCCTAATTATATAGGTTAAGCAATGGTCACTTACATCATCAGGGAAGATACCTACTTTGCATGTTTGGTGGTAATTATTAATCAGAATCCAATCTAAGGTGCTCTCTTTTTGGTTTGGTTTGTTAATTCTAGTTGGGGAGGTGATGGTCTGAGAGAAACCATGAAGGTTAATATGAGAAGTAGGATGCTCAGTATTGATGCACTTCCGATCTATATTGACGTCACCTAGGGTTAAAGTTTCTTGTGGGAAGGTTGCTGTGACCCAGCTAAGAATATCCTCTAAGGTGCTAATATTATTTTCAGGAGGTATATAAATGCATACGATATTTATGGATTTATTAGAATTAAGATGAGTCTTGGAAATAAGAATTTCTGTATTATTGTCCTTAGGTGGGGTATAAGGTGACGTAGTAACTTGTAGCCCTTCTTTGAAAATAATTGCTACTCCCCCCCCCTTTCTTTTTGTTTAGTCATTTCTTAATATATTATATCCTGGTGGGATAATCTCATTATCTTGGGTCTGTGGTTTTAACCAAGTTTCTGTTAAACATAAAATGTCAAAAGAGTATATGTCTAAGAGAGAATGGAGATGAGGAACTTTACTGTTGATACTTTGGATATTTTTTACTGTTGATGCTTTGGATATTGAGATGTGCTATCAGGAGAGAGTAGGGACGTTTAATGGGGCTGGGTGGGATAGAGGGATTGGAAGTATAAAGATCAGTAGGTAGGACATTTGCAGGGCCTGGGTTAGGCTGGATATCACCATTTTGTAAGAATTGATTTTTTTAGAATGTACAGTGCATAATGTAGATTACTTATTAGAAATTGATATTGATATTTCTTGGTTGAGGGATTATAGTATTTAATGTGGGATAGTCTGTGGAACTTTGCAAGTAGGTAGCTAGGTG